>NC_137969.1:69672225-69877225 GCF_963924665.1 Micromys minutus
TAGGTATGGAGGTATGTGCCTTTAATTCCGTGAAGTTCTCTGTAAGTTTGAGGCCAGCCTGGTCTACAGAATAAGTTCCAGGCCAGCCAGGGCTTCATAGTGAGACCTACAAACAAAAACAAAACAACAACAAAAACCCTACCTATTTCTCTTTCCTTTCTTTTCTTTAATTTTTGAGACTGTGCCTCTCTACATAGCCTGGAGCTCATTATGCAAACCAGGCTGGCCTTGAACTCACAGAGATCCACTTATCTCTGCCTCCAAAGTGCTAGAATGAAAATCATGTTCCACTAGGCCCAGCCAAAACCCTTCTTTTGGGGGAGGGGCATGGCATGGATTCCATGCAGCAGCCAGAGGTCCACTCTTTCCACTGACAGCCTAGAGACCAAATTCAGGTCTTCAGGTTTGGCCCCAAGCACCTTTATTTGCTGAGCCATCTTGTAAGCTCCATCTGTAGTCTTGTATCAATATTTTTATTTCTTGTGACCGAGTTAGTAGAGTCGGGCGCTCTTGTGCTCACCTGAGCCTTTTAAAATCATTCAACAAATACTCACTGGTCGCTGAGAACACTGAGCTTTGCTAATCTTACAGCTTCCTCCTTAAACAATGCTTTTCCTTTTAATGACTTGCGCACATCTGGAACACAACTGATCATTCTTTAACAAATCAGCTGTAAGCACATTTTACAAGCCAGTGGCTCACATCCCCTCCCAGCCCCCCCCCCTAGCCCCCAACCCACTCAACATCCAGGAAATGCTGTCTGGTTGGCTCTGTGTTCCCACAGTTCCTTTCAGTGTGCTGATTCTGTCTCCAACAGGGGCCATAGCAAGCAGTTCCCATAAGTCAAAAAGAGGAACTCTACGGGGTGCCTTTTCATAGACCAGACATCCAAGGGCACAGCAAGCCCAAGTCACCCAATTGCTGCCTCTGCTTGCTCCACATTCCCTTTATGAATACCTCGCCTTCCACCGTCAGACAGCCAACCAGTAGTCAGTCTCTCAGTGGCACCTCCTGCCTGTAGGAGAATGGCTACAGGTCTAAATCATTTCAAATGTGTGCTTCTGTTTCAAAGCTTGGGCTTTGTTTTTGTTTTGCAACTCTCATTAAAAAAAAAAAAAAGCAATAAAGGAGGCTGGAGAGATGATTCAGTGTTGAGAACACTGGCTGCTTTCCCAGAGGACCTGGGTTCAATTCCCAACACTCAAATGACAGCTCACAAGTGTCTGCAATCCAGGCGATCTGATACCCGCACATAGACACATGCAGGCAAAACACCAAAGCACATAATAAAAGTCAATATATTTTTAAAATTATTTTAAAGACAAGACATTTTTACTCTCTATAGAATACTCTATAGGAGCGAAGGTTGTGCAGAATCGGGTGAACTTAGCTGAGGTCACAAAGCAAATGAGACCTCGATGCTGGCACTAAAACATTGGCCTCCAGTTCATGTGAGCCATCCAATCAGCAAGAATCAGGGAGAAAGTGCCTGCTGTGACCTCAGAGAATCTATTATTCTGAGAGGGCAATAGATTCCTGGGCAAAGGAGGAGCTGGGCCCAGCCTTGAGTCTGTGCTGACTTGGTGGAGGGTGGAGGTGGGTATGAAACCAGTGCCAGTCTCTCAACCTTGAAAGCCTTCCCCAGGATTTTCCCCCACCCCCCATCTGGTTCTATCTCTACATCTCCTCTCCCTAGATGTCCATCCACCTTCTGGAGGAGAACTCCGACGCCCACGTGCTGCTGATGAAAGGTGCTCCAGAGAGGATCTTGGATTTTTGCACCAGTTTCATGCTGAATGGTCAGGAGTACCCTATGGACGAGGAAATGAAGACGGAGTTCCAGAATGCCTACTTAGAGCTGGGAGGTCTGGGCGAGCGCGTGCTGGGTGAGAAGCTGGGGAGAGGGCTTTGAAAGGACGCCATTAGAATAGCTGTTTGTAGGGGGAACGGTTCAGAGTGTTGGGGTTGTGTCGGGGGACACATTGGATGACAGCTGGACCCTTCGTCTCTCTGCAGGGTTCTGCTTCTTGAACTTGCCTAGTAACTTCTCTAAGGGATTCCAGTTTAATACCGATGAGTTAAATTTTCCCATGGAAAATCTGTGTTTCGTGGGCCTCATATCTATGATTGACCCTCCTCGAACTGCTGTTCCTGATGCTGTGGGCAAGTGTCGAAGTGCAGGGATTAAGGTAAATTCCCGACCTCCCCAAAAGTCCTCCACTTGTCACAAATTGAAGAAACTTGTAGAACCCTCAGTCTCGAGTAGATGCCCAACATTCTTGACTGAATCAACTGCTGCCTCCTTGAGCTTATGGTGTCTGCTCTTTGAAGATATCAAACAGGAAGTTCCTTCCAGATGCCTATCTTGAATTTAGTGTTAAAAGCTTGAAAAGTCAGCTGTCTAAACTAAGCCTCAGACCCAGGACAACTCTTAGGCATCAGTAGCTCAAAGGTTGCTGGAAACTCTGAGTATACAAGTTTGAAACCACTGTCAAGCACAGTGCTTCAACCAATGTATGAATGACATTTCTGTTTCTGCTTCTGTCCCCATCTCTCTGTGTCCCTGTATCTCTCCTCTCCTCTCTTCTCCCCTCCCCTTCCTCTCTTCTCTCTGCTCCTCCCCTCCCCTCGCTCCCCATTCCTCTCCTCTCCTGTCTCCCCTCCCCTCTCTCCCCATTCCTCTCCTCTCCTGTCTCCCCTCCCCTTCCTCTCATGTTGTTTCCCTAACCATGGCACCTGGGGAACAAGCTCCTAAACCATGTCACTGATGCCCTACCAACCACAGGAGGAGTTAGTGCTGGGCTGGGCTGTGGTACAGCAAGGTTAAAGCACCTGGAGGCTGGAGCAGACCCAGTGAGGATGAGGCATAAAGCTGGGGACAGCTCCATAGGTCTGACTTGCAGCGCACAGTTGCAGTAATGGGTATAAACCTCTGACCCCCAAAGGAAAACTAGAAACAAAGAGTGAAACTCCACTGTACAAAGTCTTTGATGAAATGGGCCTTGAACTTCAGAGGAAAGCAGCAATGGGGTTTTTTCCAGTTCTGAGATTCTGTGTATTCATGTTTCTAAGTCAAAGACTCATAACTGTTTTTTTTTTTTGAGGGGGGTTGTTTGCTTGTTTTTTTAATGTTGAAGTATCCATCAATACGTAAGTGTGGGTACACACAAGCCACGATGCTCATGCGCAGTTCAGAGAATAACCTTTGGAAGTCACATCCTTCTTTCTACCTTGTGGGCTTCAGGATTTGAACTTGGATTGTCAGGCTTGTTCAGCAAGGGCTTTTACTGAGCCACCTCACTGGCCCAAGATTCATATCTTAGTATATTAGATGTTGATACTTTCTGCCCATACCTTATAGTCTGGATCACCTGCATCTAAGACTTGGGAAGAGCTGCCTAAAGCAGGGGAATTGCAGTCACTTAGGGGGAGTAGGTGATCTCAGTGGGAGCTGCTCTTATAGTAGACCTGTGACTGCTGGCAATTTGTCTGGGTTGTCCTGAACAACGCTTAGGTAAATGATGGTTCACCAGAGCAGAGACTAAAAATGATCTGGGAAATTATAACGTATCAAATGTTTAATCACCACCTTGGAAAACCTCTGAGGCAGTGAGTTCTTTATGGAGAACATCTTTATTACAGAACATCTCCACAGAATAATCAATGTTGCTTCCCCAAAGCTCTGAAACATACCATCCCATATTGTGGAAGAAGGCAGTCAGTCATCGGACGTCTCTGAGCGTTGAGGCAGACTATTAGAGTGAGGAGGAACATTGGGGGTGTAGTCAGCTGTGTTAAGGCTTAAAATTCCAGCTAGCCCGTATAAAAGACACACAATCCAGATATTTTATTTACAAGCCATAAGCCTAGGTTGGGGGCAGGTTTGAAACTGTTGTAACCTGTTTCCCAGCCACATGTCCCTTTCTTGCTTGCTGTTTTTCCTGGCCATGAGCTCATGTTCCATCCCCTATGGAGGGCTCCTTCACTTCTGACTCCTTCCTTCCCTCTATTCAACCTTATTGAAATTCCTTTTCCTCTTAGCGCCTAAACAGACCCTCAAGTATATGGCACTTTCTCGAGGAGGTCTGAGTGGCCACCAGTTCTCCTGTGGGAGCTACACATCCCAAGGAGACAGGCCGGCTTCCCAGAGTATTTTGAGACCCTACCTCATGTTAGCTCTCCTGAGCTTAGCTTTTCTTTTTCTGTTGGGTAAAAGCAAAACAACTCTGCCCCACCACCAACTCTGGGTCCTTACATTAACTAGTAGAATATATCTTTCTTAGGGAAAAATGCTTTTTGGCAACAGAAAAAAAAAGTATTGTCTTTCAGATTGAAATTATAAATATACCTGATGTGGATAAGTATACCTCTATTGGCAATTTATCTCACCTCGGGATCTGTGGGTCTCTTTGGCAAGAAGGGAGCCACAGTGAGCCAACAGGTAGGGGGGCCCAAAGAAGTAAAAATGAGTCAGGATGCCTGCCAGATTAGGGTGTCACCACAGCCCGAGGCATAGCCAGTTCATTCTAGTTTGTGAGGACTCAGAGGCTGGCCATGAGCTAGGAGGCCACAATGCTTTCTGAGCAGGCCTTGTTATGAGTCTCCCTGCAATGTGTACCTCCTGGATGCTCACTAACCTGATGGGAAGCTGGCAGACTCAGCTGAGGAACTGTGACTCATTCTTTCTCCCTGGAGGAAAGTATAAGACAGGTGAATAGCATCATCTTTCAAAATATACAAAATGTAACTGACACATGGGAGCTTGTTCTGAAGCAGACCCTTCCTTCAAGCTCCCTGCCCTGCCCCAAGTGGTGGTGACACACAGCTAATGACCATCACAGACTACATACAGAATAAAAGAAGTCATATAATTGTCACATGGCCCCAAAGCCTTTTACAAGGAAATGATTGGAGGACTGGGCAGGTAGCTGTATGCTCCTGACTTTGAAATCAATGTGATTTTTAAAAATTAAAGAATACTTCCATCATATTTATCACCACGAATTCAGCAGAATGAAAAGACCTGGAACATTAGAAGCCCAGTGGCCTCTACAAAGAAACCAAGCTTTGAAAGCTGTCCTAGGGAACATTTGAAAGTTTCAGATGGTCTGATCTGGGAGGAAAGGGTAGACAGGAGCACAGGACAGATGGTACACGTCTGTGAGAACATGAGAGGTATGGGCAGCGCCATGTAGGAAATCAAATCTTTCCAGAACTTAATGAATTCCAAAAGCAGCTGGATACCCTTTACCTCAAAAGGAACTTTTTTTTTTTTTTTTTTTTTTTTTTTTTTGTAGAATTACACTTCTGTTGTATGAGTGCATCTCTTACAGGAGTACCTGACTGTTTTGGAACATTGCTTCAAGAAGCTCACCAGGGATAGTTAGCATTACATTGTTATTTCTCTGACTGTATGAAGTGCATCTCATACATAAGTATCTGAGAGTTTTGTAACCTTGTGTCAAGAAGCTCCCTCCTGGAATAGTCAGCATTGTGTTTTCACTTCTCTGACTTGGCGATGGGCCTAGGCCACCATTGATGAGCCCCTGGGAAGTTTGCATTGTGGTTGTAACTCAGAATCACCTCACTAGGGGCTCAATCTCAGCCACGTGTACAAAGTAGTTCCCCTTATAGTTCCTTTTTAGTTCCCCACTATCAGGGCAGCCCTAGTCCAAGCCCCTGGTGATCCACTGTCCTGCAACTAAGCTGAATGATCAACATCAGTGGGTTGAGGTACCAGCTCAGTGCAATTGCAGCTTAGTTTAGCACTTGGCTATCTTCTTCCATCAAGTCAGGGGTGCTAGTGATGTGCAATGATGGGGTTTGTGAAGCCTAATAGTTGAGTTCTTTGAGGTAGACCACTTCAGTGTGTCTTTCCACACCTTGGAAGCAGATAGATCTCTTTGGGCCCCTTGTCCCTGAAAGCAGTGAAAACTGTTGCCATCTTCAGATGTCTCACTTACCCCATGAGCACTACTGGCAAAGTTGTGTGGCTGGCTGGAGGGCAGCTAGGAGCCTTTAGACAGGGCTCCCAGCTCTTCAATCCTCATCCCAGAATTATTTGTGGATGGCTTGTCAAGTGTAGGACGCTGTATCAGGGCAAAGTGCACCCCTTTCCCTTCTAAAGCCCTCATTCCAGTGGGGAAGAGGTCACTACACAGGCAAGTGCTAAGTGGCAGCACATGGGAAGAACAGGATGCTAAGAAAGCTTAGAGCAGGAAGAGTCTACGACGAGCTTCCAGGTTGAACGTGCAGGACAAGAGGCAGAGTAAGGTTCTATGTGCACTGGACCTGATGACATATTCTTCTAGGCATCCTTTCATAATGCTTGCTGTGCATTTCTGTGTTGTTGTCTAAAGTTGCCAACAACTTCTGGAACAAAGCGAGTGGAATTCTGAATTTTGTAAGATTTCCAAATGACCGTCCTCTTCGTGGGCAATGCAGAACCTGAAGCATCCGTGTCACTTCAGCTGGCAGCCCTCCCTCCAAGGACTAAAGCCACAGTTGCACAGTCTTGATGTGGATGTGTTGCACTAGGAATTGATCTACTAAATGTGCTATTATGGGGGCACAGTGATAAAGAGTCCAGAGCTTATCTAAAACGTTCTCCTTTTCCTTCCTCCTCCCAATTCAGGTGATCATGGTGACAGGGGATCATCCCATCACAGCCAGAGCCATTGCCAAAAGTGTGGGCATCATTTCAGAAGGCAACACAGCAGAGGACATTGCTGCTCAGCTTAATATCCCTGTCAGTCAAGTCAGTAACAAGTGAGTCCTCTAAAGAACTCAGATATGATATTTGCACCTCTGCCTTCAGCCTGCCCTGATCCCCGCCCCCCCAAAACAAATCACTTCATGAAGTTCCTGGGGTCTCCTGCAGCAAGTAGGATTGTGGGGTTTACACTCTACCAAGTAAAATATAACAGGCAAGCAACTAGGTAATTAGATCACTGGGTTTTCAGAGGAAACAGGAAAAGATCTAAAAGGCAGGAGTGGTTGACAGAGGATCAAGGATGGGATGAGTCAACTTGAGGATGGTACACACTGGGAACAAGGAGAGTGGGTAGGAAAGAAACCAGAACTTAAGAGATTAGTAGAGAATACTGGAATCTGACGTGAGTCCTCAGCACTCTGATGTAGCCTTTGGAAACTCCTTCCCTTAGGTCTATTAAATCCATTGTCGTGCACGGCTCAGAACTGAAGGACATGAACTCAGACCAGCTGGACAACATCCTCAAATCCTATAAGGAGATTGTGTTTGCTCGGACCTCTCCCCAGCAGAAGCTCATCATTGTGGAGGGGTGTCAGAGACTGGTAAGGGAGCCAAGGGGCCCTGGGGGGCTGTTAGAGTCCAGCCACAAAGTCAGCAGGGGAACACGTGGAATGGGTAGAAAGGTACGAGATGGAATGTCATCTTGAACCTTATCAATAGCCTTCAGTTTGAAAGCTCTCTGGAGGCTTAACTAGCTCAGAGGAACAGAAGACACAGCTGAGCACAGATAAATCAAACATGACTGCAAAATGCTGGAATCACGCTGACCTTTGGGGTTGATCCTGAAGCTAACACACAATTTTTTTCACTCGTGTCTGGATTTCACCAGGGAGCCATTGTAGCGGTGACTGGTGACGGGGTGAACGACTCCCCCGCACTGA
Source organism: Micromys minutus (assembly GCF_963924665.1). Taxonomy (NCBI): domain Eukaryota; kingdom Metazoa; phylum Chordata; class Mammalia; order Rodentia; family Muridae; genus Micromys; species Micromys minutus. The sequence goes on from NC_137969.1 coordinate 69,679,879, forward strand.
AGAAGGCCGACATTGGCATTGCCATGGGCATCACCGGCTCTGATGTCTCTAAGCAGGCGGCTGACATGATCCTTCTGGATGACAACTTTGCCTCCATTGTGACGGGCGTGGAGGAGGGTGAGGAGGCAGGGGAAGAGGCAGGGGAGGAGTTAGGGGAGGAGGGGGAGGAGGCAGGGTACCTAATGGTTGGACTTGATCTTTTGAGTGGGGCTTAGTGTGCATTACCTTCATTGCCTATGGTCCCATCCAACCTCCTAATCCTGTAAGGACTGCAAGAAATCACAAGACAAAGCCTCAAAAAATTCCATCAGCTTGGGCTGGAAGAACATGGTTGGTAGTCTACTTATCTAGCAGGCATAAAGCCCTAGGCTTAAGTCCCAACACCACATAAAATACCTATTATCCCAGCACTCTGATGAAGGAGCCAGGAAGATCATAAGTTGAAGGTCATCCTCAGCTACATAGCAATTTTGAGGCCAGCCTGTGTAAAATGAGAGACCTCAAAATAAAAAAAGATCGGGCTGATACTTAAGAGTTCTTTTTAAAGATGAAGTTGGAGTGTTGTCCAGATTTGCCAGGGAGACTGCCACTCTGGTATACGTCATATCTTCTTTATGGTCTCGCTGGGATTCAAGGGTATTTACTTCAGTACACTTTTCAGAGGTAGCCATAGCTTCAGAAACGGAATGTTTCAGTTTCAGGGCCCCATAGAAACTTGTTTGTCTGAATGATGCAGACAAGTTAGAACCAACTGGAGATTTTCTGCAAATTAACTGCATGAACTCAATTGCCCTCTTTCCAGAGAACTCCAAAGAGAATGCCTATAGGAACAGCACCCTATAAGGTTCCCCATAAGGATCCATGCCTGGATCCCTCCTTTCTGTCTGAAGATGTCTTACTAAAGCATACCAATCCCTTTTATCGTAATCTGGTATGAATCTGACAGTTTGCTCATTATTTCAAATCTATTTAGTTCAATAATTTTTTTTAAGATTCTAGCCTTTTCTTTTTTTAAAGATTTATTTAAATTATATATATATATGACCACACTATCCTTGACACACCAGAAGAGGGCATCAGATTCAATTACAGATGGTTGTGAGCCACCATGTGGTTGCTGGGATTTGAACTCATGACCTCTGGAAGAGCAGCCAGTGCTCCTAACCACTGAGCCATCTCTCCAGCTCCCAATAAATTTTTCTAAGCACCATTCGCAAGATGACTATCCCCAGTACAGGAGACAAAGACACAATTCCTGCCCATGAACAACATTCTTTGTAGTGGAGAGAGACAGACAATGAGCAAGACAGATTTCACAGTATGTTAAAGCAATAGGGAAAAAAATAATAAGCAGGGAGTTAAGGAAAGAAATGACAGCCTGTGGAAGAGTAGCCAAGGCTAGACTCAGCCACCTTGCAAAGCAGAAGAGGTGGTACTCTAAGGGATAAGCAAAGTCACAACTTAGGGCAGAAAAATCAGATTAAAACCCAAGCTTGGGCTCTTTCCAATCGGTCTTATTCTTGTAAAGACTTTAACACTGGTCTTTTCAGACACCTCCAGGATTAACTCTGCCCAACTCTGCCTAATTTTCAGAGATCAGGTAACACTAGCCATGGTGGATCCAAGAACAAAGAGTACAAAGTCTGCCCATGGATAACAAATCATGGGTTTGCTTGACAGGCACACAATTTGCAGACAAATCATAGACCCCCCCACCCCACCTCCAAGGTCTGGGACTTCCCAGCATTCTTACGGACCACTCCTTTCTAGCAATCTCTCTTCCCCGGAGTTAGCTTATCAGAGGTGTGTCCTCTGGTTGCTTCTCTCCTTCAGGTCGCCTCATCTTTGACAACCTGAAGAAGTCCATCGCGTACACCCTGACCAGCAACATCCCTGAGATCACCCCCTTCCTGATGTTCATCATCTTAAGCATACCCTTGCCTCTGGGTACCATCACCATTCTCTGCATTGACCTGGGCACTGACATGGTGAGTACCAGGTCTCACTCGGGGGGTTCCTAAGATGGATCAAGTATAGGGGGAAAACAATCTATCCTGTGACAGGACAGCACTAGCGTTTCTTCTGATCTCTGCCTACCTGTCATGCCCACCATTCATCCTCCAGGTCCCTGCTATCTCCTTGGCTTATGAGACACCTGAAAGTGACATCATGAAAAGGCTCCCACGGAACCCCAGAACTGACAATCTCGTGAACCACCGTCTTATTGGCATGGCCTATGGGCAGATCGGTGAGCCTAGGGAAGTGTGGAGGGGTGGGGGACAAAATGGGGAGAGTGGCTATGGCTGGCTACTTAGACACCTCGCGCTGTGCTTGGCTCTGGGACCCACAGAGAACTCTTGATCTCTGAGCTGCCCTTACAGACCAGTAGTAAGGGGGAAAACCTACATAAAATGATAGCTCCCCTTTCCACATGTGAAACAAGGAATAAAGAGATAACACGGTACAGTAGCCCCAAAGCTCTCTTCTGACCTCTGTGGGCTCTATGCCTACAGACATTACCTGCTCCCTCCCCCGACACACATACATGATTAAAATTAAAAATATGTTTCTAAAAAGAGTTTATGATTCAAAGATGACCCTAGAGAGACCAAAGCAAGACCAAAATCCAGCAGGGCAAACTCCAAACTCCTATAGCTCTATGGTTCATGCCAGAGGGCTTAAAGAGCTCTGCTCTGCAGGCTTAACATGGTTAGAAACAAACGTCAGGGTTTTGGAAGCAAGTCTCTCAGAGATGGCAAGATCAGATCGCCAATGACTAGGATCTTCCTCACCATGCAGATACACATAGACCAGCCCCACCTCTGCTATGATCTGTCTTTTGGGACCATTCTCTGAATAGACTCTCTTCCCTGATGACTCTGTCTCTCGCAGGGATGATACAGGCTCTGGCTGGATTTTTCACCTATTTTGTGATCCTGGCGGAGAATGGCTTTAAGCCATTTGATCTTCTGGGTATCCGTCTGTACTGGGATGATGCAAGCATAAATGACCTGGAAGACAGCTATGGGCAGCAGTGGGTGAGTAAAAAGAGTAGGATCTGAAGAGGAACTGAGGGAGTCACCCATGTGTGCTAGTATCATCCCAGCACCTGGGCATGCATGGTAGGAGTACCACAAATTGAAGGCCAACCTTGGCAACACAGTAAATTCAAGGTTAGCCTAGGCTATATGCTATGAGACTTTGTCTCAAAAAAATGTGTGCTCAAGTCTTAGTTGTTGAAGAAAGATACCTTCTGTGCACTTGTGGCTTTGGCCAGTTGAACCTCATAAGGCCATCAGAAGAAGTCCATGTTCCCATGTTCCCATTAGTTCTTACTGTTCCCCACACAACATCTTCCCAACCCGTACCTCAAGCTCCTGATAGTTTTACATTCTCCATGTCTTTCCTACAGTCAAGATGAGGCATGATACTTATTTATAATAGATTAAATCTGTTTAAAAAATAATTTTACATGACAAGAATTTCTCTTATATACTGAAGACATATAAAGTATTATAAAAAGGGTTGATAACAGTTATTTGGCATCTCCAACATTTTGGGGCCCTGTGCAATTCAGGCTTCACTTTCACAGCTTCATACAATGGCCTCTCAGGGCTTTTCTGCACCTTGTCACATGCCTGGCCTCGGTGGCTCTCTGTTACCATGGAAGAATATTCCACACTCCTTTTTGTATCCTTCATGACCTTAAAAACAACATCATGTGAGCGACAACTTGGAACAAACCCTGTCCCCTTTGAATCTCATTTGTAGCAGCCTCTGTTACTGCTTTTTAGAGGCAGAAAATTCCTAGGCCATTTCCTTTTGCAGGGTGGATGCTTAGTTTCCATGTGGGGTCTCTCCCTGAGGGTACCCCTCCCTCTATTCCAATGTGTATCAGGTCTCTCCTCAGTCTCCTTATGGCTTTCAGCACAAGCCTTGGAGGCCAACATTAAACTTCCTGATAGTCCTTTTCTCCCCAGATATACATTTTCTATTTCTCTTCCCTACTTTCTCCTTTTCATTGTTGACTTACATAAGTGATTAGTAATGATTACTAATAAAGTCAATATTAGGCTATCTTGAAATCTCCCCTGCCTAAGAAATTAGTCTGTTACTTCTAAAGATGAGATGAGGGCAGAAAACAGCCACATTCTTTGCCAAAACATCACAAGAATGGTCTGTGGTCCAGTGGTTAATAGTCTTCCCTTCTCAACCCCCTTGACCTGGACCCCCACAATCCACATAGATTTTTGACCCACTACTGTCTTCCAAACTTCTACTAGATTGGCCCAGTAAGCTCTGCTTGCAGCATTCAACTACTTTTCTAGTCTAAAGTACCAAAGTCTTCCTCTTACCTCTGAGAAAACCACAGGGTCAGATATGCTACAGCAAGATTTACGCCTTCACCAACTTCTGTTTTAGTTACATTTCTTTTTCTTTTTCTTTTTTTCCCTACATTTATTTTATATGTGGTTTTGCTCGAATGGCCCATAGAGGTCAGAAGAAGTAGTTGGATCTCCTGGAACTGAGTTAAGCATGGTTACGAACCTTCATATGGGTTCTGGGAACTGAACTTGGGTTCTCTGCAAGAGCAACAACTGCTTCTAACTACTAAGCCATGTCTTCAGCCCAATCACTTTTCCATTGATGTGATAAAACACCTTGACCAAGAGACTGAAAGTTAAAAAAAAAAAAAAGCTTATTCTAGGTTTACAATTCCAGAGGGTTAGAGTTCATGATGGCAAAGCAGTGAGCACTCCACCCAGAAAGTACACTACGTCCAATCTTACAGTTCCTTATCTTTTAAGACACTTTCATTAATCCTACTTACCACAACCCGAGTTGGAAACTGGTTGAGGACCTTGGGATATGACAGTAAAGCAAAATGATCAAGTCACGAGCTTCTTCCCATGTAGACCAAGAATGGCCTCTAAGCCATCACACCTGCCTCTTGCTTTAGCTTCTCAAGGTCTGGGATAAAAGGTGTGCTCCACCACATCAAGCCTATAAGCTCTGAGTCTTATGGGAGGAGAGGAAGTGTGTGTGTGTGTGTGTGTGTGTGTGTGTGTGTGTGTAAAACACACATCAGGTTAATTTTAAGTAAGTCCAAGGGAGACCAGAAAATATTGAAATTGAGATACTGGTATGAGATAGAAGGATAAACATGGAAGATAAATAAGCCTGAAATTTAAATTGCAGAAAACCTCTAGGTATCCGAAAGGGTATAGGATGATATCTAAAGCTTAGCTGTGAGAGCCAGCTGCCTACTGAGATGTAGAGGATAACAGAATTAGAGAGGATAAAAAAACTGGGGAGCCATGGCAATGGAAGATTATTCATAAATATGAAATTTAAATCTCAAGAGAGAGAGAGAGAGAGAGAGAGAGAGAGAGAGAGAGAGAGAGAGAGAGAGAGCAAGAGACAGTGAGCCAGATGCCAACGTCTCCAAGTACTGGCAGGGATTGGCACGGATGGTGGGGAGCTGTCGGGCACACAAGTACGCTGGCTGGGCTTGGCCTATGTTCCATGTTTGGCTCAACAAGTTTTTGTCTGTTTGTTGTGTTTGCTTGTTTGTCTGAGACAATGTTTTACTAGGCAGATCAGGCTGGTTTTGAATGTAAAGGTCCACCTGCCCCTGTCTCCCAAATGCTGGGATTTAAGGGGTACACTGCTTCAACCTTAGTTTTCTAATCATTTGAGGCTTTTTCATTTCTAACCAAATATAACTTAAGGCACATCCCAAGTGTTTTTACAGTTAGTATCTTAATAGTGTGCAAACTTACCTACAATTTCTTATCTATATTTAGAAACATGTTGTTTCTAGACACGGGTTCTTTCCTCCAGCCCCCCCCCCAGTCTAATTTAGATGCATCTCTTCTGTGTTCCTATAGTACTCCTGACTCTTCTGTTATAACTTATCTATTATTGGCATTGTTAGCATTATTATGCCTCCTACTAGATTCTAAGTCCCTTTACATACACAATACAAATGAAAACGCCATGGGTTGAATGAAAGAATGCCTCCTGTCTACCATTCTATGGGACCTTGAGACCTCAAGTATTCTGGGCAAGCATTCTACAACTGAGCTGCAGCCCCAGGCTTCTGTCCACCGCTGTTCTCAGACATTCCTCCCTGATCTGTATTCATATTACCCTCTGGTTCTCCCTTCTTTTCTGACTTATGACCTCTGGGCTCTGCTGGCCTAAGTCCACCTTCTTTTAATCATATTCCTAGTTTATTCCATACGTACTGAGGTGTGCTACATTATTATTTAATAGGCAAAGTTCGGTGAAAGGATCCAAAGAACTTTAAGTCAAGTAGGGAAAATACACAAACACTGTAAGAAAGACAGAAAGACAGCTATGTGCACAGCATTAGAGGCATCCAGAGAATGCAAAGTTCAGACTCTGGGTCCTGAAAGGCAAGAAAAACAAGAAAATTTCTGGGTATATCTAAGCTTCTTTCTGACCCAGATGCCACTTTTTTTGCTCATCCTACCCCCAGACCTATGAGCAACGGAAGGTGGTGGAGTTCACATGCCAAACAGCCTTCTTCATCAGCATCGTGGTCGTGCAGTGGGCTGACCTCATCATCTGCAAGACGCGCAGAAATTCACTCTTCAAGCAGGGCATGAAGTGCGTGCCCACGAATAGCTACCAACCCTCCCACGCACCAGCACGCCCGTTCCTCCATTTTTCTCCCTGTGTCTATTACACTGACCACTTTTTCCTCCCAGAAACCAAGCCCTAATATTTGGACTGCTTGAGGAGACAATCCTGGCAGCTTTCCTGTCCTACGTTCCAGGCATGGACGTAGCCCTGCGAATGTACCCACTCAAGTGAGTAAGGGAAGGGATGCCAACTCAGGGTCGACATTTGGGAGGAAGTGGGAGAAAATGTGTGTTTGAAAAGGACAATCACCATGTAGGGACTGCCCACATTAGTGGAGCTACTCTCAGTGACTTGTGAGGTTCTTTCCTGCTCAAATACATGGCCTTTATTTAGGGTGGTATCAGAGACTATGTCAGGCGATCACGAGCTCTGCTGGACTTGCAAATTCAGCAGACTTAGCAGTGTTTAATTGAGTGAAATTTTATGACGGCATCTGACAGAGCTGGGCAAGGCTACATGTTTCTTGGTCCCAATCTAATCGTGGCAATAGTCTAATTTTCCAGGTAGAGTGGTACATACCTGTAATCCTAGGAGACAAAAACAGAGGCCTCCGGGGATTCAAGGACATTCTTGGTAACATTGTAAGTTTGAGGCCAACCTGAGATGGAAACCCTGTCTTAAAACAAAGAGCCAAATTTATGACACACACACACTCACTCTCTCTCTCTCTCTCTCTCTCTCTCTCTCTCACACACACACACACACACACACACACACATATGCACACACAAGCACACACGTACACACATCTGTTTTAATGTGGGAATGTTTTACTCTAGGAGATTTAATAATGTATCAATCTGTTTTAGCATGTGAACGAACACACTGAAATCCTTAGTGTCTGGTTTCTTATCTCATTCAAGTCACAGCTTTTTATTGTGCTTTGCTTTAACACTAATACACGCTTATGAAATCTTTTGAGCAGGCTGTCATACTCACGGCCCCAGGCTGGCTTTGCACTTGCTGTGCAGAGAGCATGACCTTAAACCCCTCCCATGTCAGTCTCCCAAGTGTCAGGATTATAGGTGTGTGTTACCATGCTCAGCTTTGGTTTGTAATCTTAAAATCTAAAGAGCAACTGAGGGCATAGCTCAGTGACAGAGTGCTTGCCTAGGATGTATGAAGCCCAGGGTTCTATTCCCAGGACTGAAAAAATCCAAAATTTACTAAGAAATAAAAGAAAAATGGAAGAACCTGTCCTATAGCCACAATGTCACCTTCACAGGAGACATTTAGAATGATTTAGTGTGTGCTGTTCTAATTAGTTTCCTACGTTTCCACGTGCTTTGCTTACCTATCCCTTACAGTGTTACACACACTGCTTCATACAATACAGGCACTCAATTGATAGTTGGTGGTGGAAGTAGCCTTAGACGTTGGCAATCCTAAGTTTGAAGCTCAGCTCTTTATATTTTGTGACTTTAAAGACATATGGCACTCTCCTGAGCCTCTGCCATCAGCACACATCTGGCAGGGCTTGGGAATCGAGTGCAATGGCAGAGCACACGCAGAACATGTGTGCAACCATATGAGACTTCTTGTGTATAAATAAATGCTTAGGCCAATAGCTTGGCTCTGTTCCCTGACTAGCTCATATCTTAATTACCATTTATTTGATTCTAAGTCATGCCCTGTGGCTGATTACCTGGTCCTCGGTTTCATACGACCAACCGTCTTCCTCTGTGTCTGGGGGGAATCTCCCATTTCTGATTGTTATTCCAGAATTCCACTCTCTCTGCCAAACTCCCCACCTCCTATTTCCTGCCTCAGGTGTGTGCTTTTACACAGTGCCCAGGAGATTCTCTCCACACATATGTGTGGCCCTGGGGTTGTGCTCCAGCACCCGGGAGAGAAAATGGAATCTGGCTGAGTGTTGAGAATTACACGGAGAACTTGGTTTTGAGCACTGGGCATATCTGGCTATGGAGAAAGTTTTATTACTACTTTCTCTGCTCTGGTTGCTGAGGATGTCAATAACAAATGGAAATGAACCTACTGTACTCTGTAGGCATCTTGGACACAACACTGAGCACCTAGTATTATTTCGTGGGCCTGTTCAGCTCATTTTTCTGATCTCTCTGAACTCTTCAAGATAAAGGAGCATTATATTTTTATATCTCAGTACCTTACACAGATCCAGGGTGTACACATAACTGCTGTTCAATGAATGGAAAAGTATTTGTGTGACAAATGAACCCTGCCCCATGTCTGTACTGTCCAATATGGCTGCCATTCTCTATGTGTGATGACTGAGATCTAGAAAAGTATGACTAATGTGCATGAAGTGTGTATTTGAAATTTTAACTTTAACTCAAAGTTAAAAATTAAAGCAACCACTGGGCACACTTTTAATTCCAGCACTCAGGAGGCAGAGGCAGGCTGATCTCTGAGTTTGGGGCCATCCTGGTCTACAGAGTGAGTTCCAGGACAGCCAAGGCTACATAGAGAAATCCTGTCTCAAAATAAAATAACATTAACTATGTCTATAAACACAGTTTGAGCTACAGATTGGTGCTATAATTTATAATCCCAATTTTGTAGGAGACTAAGACTGGAGAATCAGGATTTTGAGGCCAGCCTGGCAATGTAAAAGCCCATTTCAAAAATAATGGGCTAGAGAGAATGAATAATGGCTCAGTGGTTAAGAGCACTGACTTCTCTTCCAGAGGTTCTGAGTTCAATTCCCAGAAACCCATGATGACTCACAGCCATCTGTAATAGGATCCGATGCCTTCCTCTGGTGTGTCTGAAGACAGTGCACTCACATACATTAAATAAATAAATAAATCTTTAAAAAAATTAAAGAAGAAAGGAAAAGAATGATAACTTTATTCCTTTAGATGGTATTTTCTTTTAGCCATTGAAAATCATATCTAAAGTAGGGCAGGATGCATACCTGTGATCCCAACACTTGAGAGATGGAGCCAGAAGGACTGGGAACTCATAGTCCTGCCTGATTCCACAGCAAGTTCAAGGCCAGTGTGAATGATGAGAGCCTGCAGAGAGGGGTGGGGGGGACACTTAGTACCTGAGTAGGACAGGTAAGCAGAACAGGACACCCACCAGATTTCCAAGGTTTAGTATTTAAAAAAGAATTTAAACTATTTGATTAGTCATGTTTATATTGATTAGCATGGGAGTATATGCCTGCATCTCAGCACTCAAAGGCTGAGGCAGGAGGATCTCAAGTTTGAAGGCAGATTGGGCCATATGGAAAGACTCATTTATATATGAAGCTAAATATATTTATATATGTTATACAGTATATATTGAAATATTGATTAAATAATAAATATATTTGATATATATTGATATATTGAGTTAAGCAAAATTATTACAATTTATTTCTCATGTTTTACTTATCTTAATATGGGCATTAGAGAACTTTAAATTTTACATGTGGTTTACATTATATATATGTATTTTTTTCTATGTGTGTGCATGTTTATGTATGCATATGATGTGTGTTCTTATAGGAGAGCAGGTGGGTGTGTACTACATGAGAAGGTCAGAGGATAACTGCTAGTCTTAGCCTTTACCTTCCAGCTTGTTTGAAACAAGAGTCTCTCTTGTTTACAGCTTCATGTACTAGGCCAGCTGGTCTACCTGATCCTGGAGATTCTCCTGCCTCTGCCTCCCATCCCCCATTAGGGGATTACACAGGCCTGTGCTACTATACCTGACTTTTATTCTAGGGATCCGAATACAGGAGATAAGGATTGTGCAGCAAGCACCCAATCCACTGAGCCATTATCTCCATCCATCTCCCAGCCCTTGTATTCTATTTCCATTGAACAGTTGAACAGTGTTATTGATTTATACCCTGTTCTCTATGTCACTCAAGGGTATAAAACTCGTTGAATCCATCTTCCTGATCTCTAATTATAGAAGAGGCTCAAAGAGAAAAACAAATAAGTGTCTGTCTATTTTGCAATGTAGAAGTACGTGTAAACACTCGTGAATAAATGTATAGATTGCCTTCTTTAGCTGCAAAGCTTAGAGAATGCAGCAAAAAGCAGCAGGAGGAAGAGGGGACTGTCAGAAACTCATTGTCAGTTGGCAATATTTATAAATGCCACATTAACTCTGGATAAGACATTTATTATATGGCCATTGGCATTTATATTTCTGTCTTGTGTCTTTTCTCTCTGCCCCCAAACGCTTAGTACTGGGGTTCCTACCTTCTCAAAGGGAAAATCCACTGTTCCTCAGTTTGCCTCTACATCATCAGTTCCCCCGAACCATTGCTCCCCGCCCTTCACTGGCTTGTGCTTCTTGAACCACCCTGACCAACTCTTGCTCTCTGCAGGATAAACTGGTGGTTCTGTGCACTTCCCTACAGTGTTCTCATCTTCATCTATGACGAAATCAGAAAACTCATCATCCGCAGACGGCCCGGTGGTAAGGCTACCTACCCTGGAACTTACCCACCTGGTCCCTCCACACCTGCTGGCTTTCTCTACCTCATGTGCTTTGCTCTTCCTCGACCCTGGTCATCTATTCCTGTCCTCACTTGTTCCTCCCCATGCTTGGGGTCCTGTTGCATATGGCAGCCTCTCCACCTGCTTCTTATCTGCCTGGCTATCCAGATACCTTCTCTCAGCTCACGCTGTCTCTTCTCCACACACAGGATGGCTGGAGAAGGAGACATACTACTAACGGCATCAGAGAGAGATCTTCACACATTTGTCTCACAAAAGCCAGGACTGAGTATAACAATGACACCTGAGATAAAGCTGAGCAGGGGGCACAAGTGTATGGGCTGAGTTTATTCTCCATGAGAAAAGTTCCTGGGGCTGGAGCGAGAGCATCTGGTAGGAGATGGAGTGGGTTGAGAGAAAGCCCAGCCTGCTCTGCACAGCAAGTAGGTGCAGTCTGATTCCATCTGGCAGCCAGTCTAGAGAATAAATACTTGGAACAACCCTCAGGTTACTTGGTGTGTAGAAGTCTGATTTGGAGGGAAGAGAGTTTAGCAGAGTTCCCTTCCTGCACTTACACTGTAATTAGGCAAGGGAGACCTCGAGGGACCTGAGAAGATACTTTAAAATGTACTAGAATCCAGCATCTGAGCTTGGTGTGGGGCCACATACTCTTACTACCAGCGTTTGGAAGGCAGAGGCAGGTGGATCTCTATGAATTTGAGGCCAGCCTGTCTACATGGTGAGTCCCAAGACAGACGGAGTTACATTGTGAGACCCTGGCTTTACAAACTGAAGATCAGGCACACTCATCCCTGAAGGCTATTTCCCATTTTGAGATCAATCTCAGATGTCCTGTCAGTGTAAGGGACAAAAACTGCCCTCAAAGTGTAGCTAGAACCAGATAACGAAAGGGAGACGAGATCAGCTGAGCTGCATGGTGTAGGGGTACCACAGAACTCATATCTGTACCCACACTTGGGGCTTGTGGGGGCTGAATAATCTAGACCCTGACTTGGATTTTCTCAGACCAGACTATAGGCCACAGTGATGTTGTCCTAAAAGAGACCTAATAATATCAGGTCCAGCAAGGTTCAATGAGTGGGGAACGGCAGGGTGGGGTTGGGAGGTTCCCTCCTCTTGTATATGGGGTAGACTGTGATTCCTGCCCTTTAACCCTGTCATGACATCTCTACACTAGCTATCCCATCCTTTAACCTTTTCTCTCTGGTTTAGCATTGAGACAGTTATGTGCATATTTGTTTGTGTGCAAATACTGTATCACTGAGCTACATCCTGAGCCCCGTACCCAAGGTCTTTATTGGTCTGGTCTGGGTAAAAAGGTACAAGAAGCCACTCCCCTACCTACCCTCCTCTCTGGATTCTTCCTCCCTTGTCTTGCCCCCTCTCGAACTCATTTCAGCTCAGTGAGCCTCTCTGCTTGGCTTATGACTCTCAGTTCACTTCGGGAACTGAGCTATCTGACCAAATGATAGAGGAATTCTGAGGGAAACCAGAGGAAAAACCAGCAGCTGTTACCAAAAATGCCCCCCCATGCAACTGCACACCTTCTGGCATTGGGCCAAGGACCAAACCCACCATCAGTCCTCGGCACCACGTTCCCTCCACGCATACCAGTTCATAGACAAATCCAGGGGCCTCATTCTAGAGCCTGTATTCTTGACCACTTTTCAAATTAGTGGCATCTCAGACCAAACAGTTACAAACAGGGCTAAATAAATGAATATATAAATAATATCTGGGACACTGATAGAGGACTATGGCTGGCAGAAGACAAAACAGACACCTCCCACCGGACGGTGTGGCCAACCCCTCTTTGTGTCAGGCCCCTTTCTCAGAGGTTTCCTTCTGTTCCCTCCCTCCCTCTTCTAGCGCAAGGTCTCCTGGGGACAGAGCTGTATCAGTGTGGGGTCCACCCCGGCTGCTGACAGGGCTGAAACAGACCCTGGAAGATGGAAGCAGGGGTGGAGAGGTGTGTGAGTGAGATGGGGAGGGGGAGGGGGAGGGCCCGGCGCCTCAAGTTTCAGTTGTGAGGAGCTTTGAGTGTCTGGTGGGTTAAAAATACAGACACCCCAACTCAGGGTCATTTGATATGGGTAGCCGAGGCATGTTAGATTCAGAGGCCTGCACTCAGGGAGCCTGGAAGGAAGGGGACCGAGGAGAAAGTAGAAAGCAAAACATTAGAGAGGAGGCCTAGAGTAGTGTTGTTGGAGCTGAAGAGAGTAAGGTAGAAATGAGCCATAAAGGGCCACCAGAGCAGACTGGTGGCTTACACAGACAAGGAGGAGTTGAAGTGGTCAGGGTCACCACAGAGTCCTGTCTCACTCCAAAGGTCCGGTTAACGATGGAAGAGGGCTGGTGCTCCAGTGTCTGTTGAGATCGTTCCCTCTCCCCAGAACCCTGCAGAAATAGACACCAAAGCTAGGTCATCTCCCAAGCAGGCCTCTGCCTGGCACACCAATCACTCTCTTGAGAGAAGAGGAGACTGGATTCCGAGATCCCCTCAGCTCCAGTGCCATGCTCGGACTCTCTCTGGCCTCTCCTGCTACAGTGACAGCTGTCCCTCTTGGACCTGTTATGTTCTTAAGTATGTTAAATTAGCTGTGTGAGTTCTACCCCATGGGAATGCAAGAAGTTATTTTGCTAACATAACCTTATACTTCTACCTAGATGCAATACCATCCTTCTAGAATGAGAAATACACTGCACTGTAGACAAGAAAGTCTTACTTTAATGTGATCTCCCCATAATCATCCTTGAGCCTCAGTTTACCTATATATAATATGAGCCCTAGAAGGCCAGGAAGGAGTCCTTGCTAAGTTCTCAAAGCTTAATTCAACTCTTCACCTCCAAGCTAGGACCCCAAAATGACAGCTTTCATACCTCCAGCTCTGTTTTGGGCCTCAAATGCACGGAATTAATCCACAGCCTCCGGTAAGGGCACTTGGCCCACCTCTTCCTGTTTACTTCTTTAACTTTTTCTCATACTTATACCTGATCATCTGTGCCTTGTCCAAGACACAGGAATGAATAGTGGCTATTAGCTCTCTATAGAACCATGCAGCCTGGGGACTCCTCCCAGCCCCCTATGCTCTGAATCAGAGTCCTACAGGATCAAGGCAGAGCGTTCAGAGGAGAAAGCACCAAGCAGCGATGGTAGTACAGGCAGAGAAAGCCCAAGTCGCCATCACTACAGGATGGAACACGGGCCAGCCCTGTCCTTCCCCTCTGCATTCCTGAGTTGGGACTGTTGAGTGAAGCAAAGGAAACTGACTGGAGCTAAGCCAGGTTTCTGGTCTTGGGCTCAGCTCCATCTTTTATTCAGAGAATGATCTCATCCTCAGTCCACGTTCTTTAAAGGGAACTGCAGGGGGTTTCTTTCCTGGAGACTGGAATGCACTTTTATTGCCCACTACATCAGATCAAAGAAACAGACTTCACCTAGAGATTTCCAGATTGTAGAAGTCAGAAATACCACATTCTCTCCCTGTATTATCAGTTTAGCTAGCCTCTAGCCCAAACTGTGTCCTCCTCTCCACCTTCCCTTCTTTCTGATAGGCCTTGTTCTGGCCTGGGATCCCCGGCTACTTCTACATCTCCCCTCCTCCAGCCCCAGCCTCACTTACCCCTAACTCATCTGGTCTTATTTTTAGATCCGGCATCTCTCTCTCTCTCTCCCTTTCTTAATATGGCGATGAGCTCTTAGGCCTGCATGGGGCCAGGGGCTAAGGAGTCTTGGACACTGGGGGAGGGGGAAGGAACCAGCTCCTGGGAGCCTAGGGCAGAGGTATAGGGGGTGAGAGGATTCAAGCTCTCATGGAGCTGTCCTGGCCTCAGAAGGTTATCCATCTCTCCTGCCAACCACAGAGACATATTTAGACAGGACCAGGTGGGGACGGAGGGGTGCCAGTTTCAAGGGGCAGCTCCGGTTCCCTCCCCGCCCCTGCTCCTAGTCCTCCTCCTGACCCTTTTTCTCTTGGCTCTTTCGGCAGTTTCTTCAGGACCCAGCAGTGTCCTCTGTCCACTGCTCTGGCCCACTCTCTACCCCACCCCCACTGGAGCCCCTAACTCAGGATTCTGTATTCGGGGGCACCTCCCTATTTCAGCTAACCTCCTCTGGACCAGGAGAGCAGACCCAGACCGTTCTACCTCCATGAGAGCTACTGACAGGATGGGGGCCAGAACAGTGTCCAAGCTGTGGATGGCGCTGCTGTTTGTACTGGTGCTAGGGACGCCCAAGTCAGGGGTCCAGGGGGAGGATGGGCTGGACTTCCCTGAATACGATGGTGTGGACCGTGTGATCAATGTGAACGCAAAGAACTACAAGAACGTGTTTAAGAAGTATGAGGTGCTGGCCCTCCTCTACCACGAGCCCCCACAGGACGACAAGGCCTCGCAAAGACAGTTCGAGATGGAGGAACTAATTCTGGAGGTGAGTAGAGACTAGCAGGCCTAAAGAGCAAGCTCAGTCCCCTTGGTGAGCCCTGGTTCTGAGGGTGGGGGCTGGGTTAAGATTAGCATCACTGAGCTTCTGTCTCCACTAAGAACATGACCCTGAATGTGGCCTTAGCAAAAAGAGAAAGACTCAGGTACCACAGTCCTACCCTTCTGTTGGTAAGTTTAGGGCAGGCCCTTCTTGCTGCAAGAGACAGGGGCACTAGGTCTGGCTGGGGGGTGAGGTGGGGGCGGGGAGCTTGCACAGTAATCTGCAGTGTGTTTCATACCTCCAATGTTCTCTTCTAGCCAAAAGATCCCCATCTCTACACACTCAGGGCTGTGCTCCAATCCGCAAACAGTGGAAATGTAAACACAATTGCTATTTTATTTGCCTGCAACTGACTTAATGACTATATAGTGAAAGATCTTCTAGAGGCTTCCCATGGACCTCCCAGCCCAGTTGCTTTCTTTTGTCCCTACTGGATCAAACAGATGTCCTCACTAGAAAATTCTTATGAAGGCTTCAGCATGCCTCTCCATCTTTTCAGCCAGAGAACAGTCTCTTTATCCCCAAGCTGACTTTAGGCCCAAAGCAGAGATGGTTAATACAAAAAGAAATGAGGGGAGGCAGCCTTCTGATTGGAATCTGTGGCCACAGGCATCCCTAAGGGAGCCGGGATATATTTGCCTTTCTTTGTCTGCACTTCCCTGGCTTGGTGATACAGAGAGGCCCCACCTTGCAGAGTTCCGAACATTTCAGAGTTAAGACACCAGGCCCCAGGCTTGCATTTCTGTGTGCCCCGTTGGGCTCTGGGAACCGCTGTCTGATTAATGAGCCAAGTATTTTTGTCCTCGGTGCTCAGTGGCCTCTGCTGTCCATCTGCCACACACACTGTCTTTCCCTAAGAGTCACTGCAGTGCGGGTGGGGTACCACTGCCCAGTATGCCCATAGCAGAAATAATCAGTGGATGATGGGTGGGGAGGTGTGGGGTAGTGACCAGCCTAAAGACTGCATGAAAGGGGGAAAGGGGCCTGGAAGAAGAGCAGCTGTCCCTCCAGGGATGATGGTGACCTCTTGACCTTCTGGCCTTTCCTACCCCACACCCCACATCCACAGCTCTCACTTTGGGAGTTACTTGAGGCTCCCAGAGTCCCACACTCCTCTCTGCTGAGTTTGGCCTCTGATCAGGATGGAAAGTAGGGCCCAGCCTTTCATGGAAGGCGAGACTCCTCAGTGTCCCTCAGGAACACTGCAATAAGTAATACATAAGTGTGATCTTTTAAAAAGCTGAACCAAAGACAGGCTAGGATTATGAGAAGCCTGAGGATAGTCTGCATCTGGACAGAGGGTCAAGGTCGGTGCTTGGGTTTCTTGCACCTCAGTTGACCGGATGATGGGGATGTATTACATGGGGAAGGGGTTGATGAGGATTCTAGGGGCTAATTTAATCTCGACTCCTCCTTCCAGTTAGCAGCCCAAGTCCTGGAAGACAAGGGAGTTGGCTTTGGCCTGGTAGACTCTGAGAAGGATGCAGCTGTGGCCAAGAAACTAGGTAAGGGGGGGCAAGGAGGGCCAAGAAGCAGGCTATGCAATACCAGAGAGGCTTAGGTAGAGGACTTGGGGAGATCTGGGGGGCTCGGGAGCCCTTCCACATCTATTTGGAGTGGGCCAGGGGCATCTGAGAATAGGGGCTATTCTGTATAGAGGCCTGTGTTTCACTCCCAGCATGAGGTGGGGTGGTGGGGTGGTGGGGTGGTAGCCTTCTTTATGCTCATCTAGAAAATGGCTAAGTCTGGGCACGGGTATGGTGGCTCGTACTTGTGATACTTGTATTTGAGAGGACGGGGCAGGAGGATTGTGGACTCAAAGCTGCCTGGGCTACATAGTAAAACTCTTTTTAAATATGCATGAAAATTTTTTGTATACTAAACTTTTTAAAATGTAGTTTAAAAAAAAACACAACACACAGCTAAGTGTTGGGGGAAAGGTAAAACCAAGAAATATAAGCAGAGCCAGAGAGACCTACTACAAAGTCCTTTTTCGGCTCCTCCCTCCTCTCCCTCCCTTCCCCCTTCCCTCTGTTTCCTCCTTTTCGCCTCTTAGCAGAGCCCAGATATTACACCGCCCTGCCACCAGGCGGCAGCACAGGCTGGACACCGGATGTGGATGGGGGAAGGGTAGTTAGCAACAAGTCATCTGGACAGCAATAAGCAAAGAATCAGGCACTAGAGTCTTCAGAGAAGCTGGCAGGAATATTAGTTCCTGACTGTGTAGGCAGAGCAAGGGAGCTGTGTTGCTAGAGTCTGAATTTTCCCAGTTTCCTCCCCTCAAACCCTACCCTACTTCCACCCTCACAGGCCCCAGCTTCTCCCTAGTCTTAGTTCCTGAGCTGATGGGAATGAAGAATTTAAGGGGTTGCTGGAGGTAGATGGGGGAGAGGAATGGAGTGGTGGAGGATGGGTCTACCAGGATTATCAAGTGGGCTGTAGCCAGGTTAGACTCAGGCTCATGGGAAGGCTGCCTTCATAGCTCACCTCTACACCATGCGCCCCCTAGGCCTAACTGAAGAGGACAGCATTTACGTGTTCAAAGGAGATGAAGTCATTGAGTATGATGGCGAGTTTTCTGCAGACACTATGGTGGAGTTTCTACTTGATGTGAGGATTCCACTGAGCCTGATAACCTTGACGTTTCCAATGCCCCTTGGTCCCTACTAGTCTACCCTACACTCCTATACACACACACACCAAACACATATACTACATCAGTTCCACACATATAACGTACAACATGTAACAGATCACATACATATATCACATAGAGCAGACACAATGTACACAAAACATACACATACCACATATATGTGTTCACACATAATATATGTAAAGTATATCATATATATATCACATATACAAGACATAAGACATATATACAATGCATGCTCATGTGCAACCTACATGACATACAGCCCACATATAGCACATAAAACATGCAACATATACAATTTACATTATACATACACCATGCATATCAGAACCATAAACAAACCACAAATACAACATGTTATAAACATATATATACCCCATGCCAAACCGAAGATACAGAACATGCAAATCACACAAACACTATACAACACTCGGACTGCACACATACACCATTAAAAGTGTACAGCACAGAGGCCACATACACACCCTCTACAAACATCTAGTTCCTATTCTAGTTCCCTGTATCACTCTGGGTCCTACCAGTGAGAACAGAAATGGTCTCCTCAACGTCCTTTCTCTTCCAGGTCCTAGAAGACCCTGTAGAATTGATCGAAGGTGAACGAGAGCTGCAGGCATTTGAGAATATCGAAGATGAAATCAAACTCATTGGCTACTTCAAGAACAAAGACTCAGAGCGTGGGTAACAGCTCTTTCTGACCCTGCGCTCCACCTAGCTTCCTTGCCTCCTTACTTTGGCCTGTGGCTAAGCATGTCTGGTTCTGACGTCCCAGGCCCTCTTCTTCCTTCTGCACGGTCAGCTCCATCATCTGTTCTATCTCCCCGCACTCTGGGGCATTCCCAAACACCCCCAGCATTCCACTGCTTCCTCTACAAGTCTATTGTATTTTATTCTCAGAGAACTAGAGTTTTGAGGGGATGGGTCTGAGGCTGAGACCCACATGTCGAGGCAGATCTGCTGAGAACCTGAGGGAATGGTTCTCTGGCAGACCCTGAGTGTGACTGTCCCTTCCTCCTCCTCAGATTACAAAGCCTACGAGGATGCAGCTGAAGAGTTCCACCCCTACATCCCTTTCTTCGCTACCTTCGACAGCAAGGTTCTCTTCCCTGCCGCTACACTGGGTCTCCCTACACTCTTAAGTTTTCCTCAGCCTTCCCTACCAAAATTGATGGGGTCTTGGTCCCATTCTTCATGCTGGTACCCCCCCACCCCAAACTCATGTTTCTTCTATAGAATTGAAGGGAAGATGGATATTTGAGTGTCTAACCCACCTTGATCATGTTAAACGATGCCCAGAGAAGACTTACCCAGTGACCCAGAGCCACATTTTTTGACTCCTTATCTGCAACTAGTTCCTTTATACTATTTCTTACACAGCCCCTGTATCTCCTACTTCATAACTCTTGTCTGCTTCCTCAAAGGTGGCCAAGAAGCTGACTCTGAAGTTGAATGAGATTGATTTCTACGAGGCCTTCATGGAAGAGCCTGTGACCATCCCAGACAAACCCAACAGTGAAGAGGAGATTGTCAGCTTCGTGGAGGAGCACAGGAGGTGGGGATTGGGCAAGCCTCTCAGTAGAGCAGGTTCCTCCCGGGGCTAGCACATCAGTTTGTGAGGTGGGCTGAGAAACAAGCCAACCTGGTAGCTACACTGCACTTGCGGGTGTTGGTGCTCATTGACACACTAGTAGTCGTGTTATATTGTGTACCACCAGCCCTTAACTCTGAGCCCTACACAGAGAGAGTCCTCTGTAAATGTGTGTGGACCAAGGGCCTTGTTATGACTGAGTAGTAAGTACCTTTAGCATCCTCACTTCTATTACTGAAGTTAATTCCTTTAGCATCCTCAATTAAGAGAGGCTTCTGGGGGAAGAATCAGAACTGGGGTTCAAGCCTTAACTCAGTCCCTTACCCTTGGTCATTCTTGACACTGGCAGTTGTCAACAGAGGCACAAAGGGCAAGGGTTTGGCCTTTCAGTGGCTGTCAGGCAATGTTGCCAGGACATTTTTGGCTGTGAGGAGAGCTGCTGGTATTCAGTAATTAGAGGCCAGAGTTACTATTAACCATCCTCCAGTGTGCACGACACCCCCTCCCTTGAGGTCTGCAATGCTGATGCTAGGAAACCCTGCCCTATACTCACACATAATTCTCTTCCTTCATGTGACTCCACAACTAGAGATACCCACTCATCAGTCTAAATACTACTTACTCTCTCCCACTAGATTTTGGCCTCTTTCATTGGGGCACAACATATTTGCATGGTTTAAACTCTACCTGATACCTAACTCAGTACTTATAACCTACACCTGCCCCCAACCCCTTCCTGTACTGGGAAGGGAACCCAGGGCCTGGCATACATTAGGCATGTAATTGTATCTTGAGACCGGGCTGTCAGATTCACTGAATGAGCGAATGAGAAAATAAATGACTGCTGATATCCAGTTGGTACCTTTGCCCCCAGCGTCTCTCTCCCAGCCGCCCCCTTCCCGCTAATCATTGTTCTGTAGCCATGCGTTGGTCCGGGCCTTATGCCCAGAGCTTAGCTTTGCTCACTGGCTTTGTTCTGGGCTACAGGCTATTTATGCCCTAGGCCTAACCCAGAGGTGGCTTCAGCTGTGGGGGACCTTCTGGAGGGAAGTATCCTCACCCACTGAGTAGAGACCCTCTCTCTCTCCTAGGTCGACCCTGAGGAAACTGAAGCCTGAGAGTATGTATGAGACGTGGGTGAGTGACTACCAGGACCAGGCACTTGGGGAGCTGGAGTGGTAAAGACTTGGATCTTAGAAAAAGCTGAAGCTGACCCTACTCCTCCTTGTGCCCTCTACTAGGAAAAAAAAAAAAAAAAAGCAGTGTCTCAGCCAAGGGGCAAGTGGGTTGGTTATTTGTTTTGTTTTGTTTTGTTTTGTGCTAAAGACCATATCAGGTCTCAAGTGACAGGCACAACTGAATGAATATGACAAGGCCCGCTCAAACTCTGGAGCTGAAAAGATGCCATTAGAAAAGTCACCACCATGAAAACATAAGCTGCCATCCCATGAGTCAGACTGAAGCAACAGCAAGAGGCTAGACAAGAGGACAGTAAGGTCGTCCCCTACCCGCCCCCTCCTCTCCTCAGCTCTAACCTGCTCCCTCCCCGCCCTCCAACAGGAGGATGACATGGATGGAATCCACATTGTGGCCTTTGCAGAGGAAGCTGATCCGGGTGAGGAAGGAACACTGGAGTGGCCTGGGGGAAGTTGGTGTATTTGTTGGATCATAGGCCTCTCGTGGAAGGCATTCCTGGGAGTTTGCAAGCAGCCTAGGGCTTGAAATGTGTTGGTGTAGGAGGTAGGGAACTAGGTCTGGACTCCTGTTTCCCGCGTCCCTTTTCTGTCTGTTCCACCTCACTTTTCTTACTTCTGCTCCCTCCAAGATGGTTATGAGTTCTTAGAGACTCTCAAGGCTGTGGCTCAAGACAACACCGACAACCCTGACCTCAGTATCATCTGGATTGACCCTGATGACTTCCCGCTGGTAAGAGACTCTGTTCAAACACCGTTGTCCTAGTGTGGGGACTTGGGCTGGGGCCCCTTCTATCCCTGCTTCCTAGCTGGAGATCCAGAAAGTTCTTCCTGCTGCATGCTCATGAGCAATGTAGACATAGAGGGCATCCTAAACAAGGAGATAAGGAGATGAGAAGTGGATTGTGTGGGATAGAATATGTGATTCCCAGAGCAGGGGCAGACAGGTAAATGTACCAAAGTTGAAAAGCATTGCTCTGGTGAGCAGTTGAGTACAACGCTGTGCAACAAGCGTATCTTCAGAGACTCAGCAGATTCCATGTTCCAGGAGATGGCTCTGTTTTCAGCTGAATCCCCAGCATCTAATGCTTATTGCTGAGTGAGCAAACAGGAATGTAACAAAGACTGATGGTTGCCAGGTCTGAGCACTTAGGTTAAGAACGGTAGGACCTGGGCTGGAGGAATGGTTCAGAGGCTAGGAGCACTTGCTGCTTGCTCTTCCAGAGGACTTGAACTCACTTCTCAGCACCACGTCTGGTGGATGTTCAGCGACAGGGACAAAGGTACAAGGTCAATCATAAGCAGACCAGGGGACAAAGGAGGGGTTTCTGTGCTTCTCCTTAGAAGGAAGAGGCCTTCTTCCTCATCCTTTTCCATTGGGCTTTCTTTTCCACTGACTAACTTTACCTACAGCTCGGTGCCTGGTCGCTGGGCTGTCCCTCCATGCATCCCTGGGTTGACTCTCATCCTCTTATGGGCGTGTGTGTTCCTAACCTCTATTAAGTTCATGTGTTTGGTTCTCTCCACAGCTGGTCCCGTACTGGGAGAAGACCTTTGACATCGACTTGTCAGCTCCACAAATAGGAGTTGTCAATGTTACAGACGTGAGTTTCCTTTTCCTCATTCCCGCCTAGGTATCAGCTCATCTCCAACCCAAGCACTAGCCAGATGGAACGGCTGAGGTTAGGGTGCTATGGCCTCAGGCAGACGAAGCTGTCAGGGAAACAGTCACCGCCCAAAAGCAGGAGACATCCGGTTCAGTGGCTGGGCCTGTGTGGTAGGAATGAATGCATGATC
Source organism: Micromys minutus (assembly GCF_963924665.1). NCBI lineage: Eukaryota > Metazoa > Chordata > Mammalia > Rodentia > Muridae > Micromys > Micromys minutus. The sequence continues at coordinate 69,702,731 of NC_137969.1, forward strand.
TGAGAATTTGAATCATCCACTCACTGGAACCACCTGCCCATCTTCAGAGTCCAGTTCAACCTTGTTGTCCTCCACTACATTTTCTTTGGAAGTATTCCCCCATGGGCCCCTGGGAGCTCACTGGCATTAAGATCTTGCCTTGGAGCATCCTAGCTCTTCTAGTAGATTTTGAACATTTTGAAGGCAGAGATCCTCCGGTGAGCACAGAGTAGATACTTATTTGTTGAGTTGAACTGAGTAGTGCAGCTTTTGATTTCATAGTATTCACGGTCTAATAACGTAGGCAAGTATTCCGTTAATTATAAGGCTGGCTTTGGCAAATTTTACAATAAAATGGCAGCAAGGTAGTGCTTTCTGCTTGAGAGATGAAGAGTAGAGTTTAAGAGAAAGTAGCATTACAGTGGAGACGATGGGGTGTATGAGATTTCAATGAGGGACAGATACGAGTCTCCAAACTGAGGGGGAAGGGTGATCATCAAAGGTCAAAGGCAAAGCCAGCCACAGTGACTCACATCTCTAATTTCAGCACTGGAAAGTCAGAGGCTGGACTACTGTTGTGAGTTCAAAGCCAGCCTGAGCTACACAGCAAGTATGAGAGGCCAGCTAGCCAAGGCTATAAAGCAAGAGCATATGCTGACCTTGAACTCAAACATCTGCCTACCTCTGTTTCCGGAGTGCTAGTTTAAAGGTGTGAGTCATCAAGAACACACCTTAAAAAAAAAAAAAAAAAAAAAAGGACAACAAAAAGACAGCAAAAAAGTGAAATCAGGTTTAGGAACAGGCAAGTAATTTTTAAAATACACTTTTAGAGTTTAGAAGTCTTAAAGCTAGCACTAGACAATCATTTGATGAAAATTCATGAATGTTAAAAGAGTTTCTGGCTTGGTTGTGTTGGCCATAAAAGGCTACCACTGCTGTTACATCATGGCTATGGTTAGAGATGTATGGCTTCAGGACCTCAGCACGGCAACAGTAAAGACAGACAGACAGGAGGCCTCTAGCCAAAGCCTTCTCTTTCCTGCGCATCTGTCACTATTCTAACGCTCATCTTCAGCAGGGTACTTTCTTTCACCAAGGGAAGGACAGAGGATGTACAGTAAGTGGGGGGCAGGTCCAGATCTGTATTAAATTCACCTTTCATCCCTGCACTGTTACCTAGGCGGACAGCATCTGGATGGAGATGGACAATGAGGAAGACCTGCCCTCTGCTGAGGAGCTGGAGGACTGGCTAGAGGATGTGCTAGAGGGTGAAATCAACACAGAGGATGATGACGATGATGATGATGACGACGACGATGATGACGACGATGACGATGACTAGTTGCTGTGGCAACTACTTAGCAGCCCCACATGCTCTTTACATGTGCCTTCCTACTACCCGTGTACTTCCCCAAGCTCCTTGGGACACTAGGTCATTCTCTATTATAGGGCCAACTGTGGTCTACATACAGGGTGCTTGAGATCCTGGTCTCTCTTGCTGATGAGAAAAGGAGCTGCCCAGTTCTTTCATCTGACTTGTTTCTTATCCCACACCTTATCCATATCTACTGTTTCTCTTCTTCCAGTCCCCAATCTGTAAACTCTTCTCTGTCCCTGCCATCACTACAGTCTCTCATTACTCATGTCTTAAACCTTTCTGTCTTGACCCTGGCTAGGAGGAAGGGAGGTGCTGTGTTAGGGGCTATGTCTCAGCCATCTCCTGTTAATGTATTTGGGTCAAATGCAAGGCCTTAATAAAGAAATCTGGGGCAGAATGAACAAGTGTCTGTTGTTGATGAAGTCTCACCCTTATGGCAGGAGGGAGGTGACCACTGAAGAGGATTTAACTGTGGCACCTTGTTAGGAAGGCGGTAGAGGGCTCATCAAGGGTTGGGGCTCTCCATGTAGTTATCCCAGGGAAGCCTGGATATTTATCTGCCTCCAGTCAACAAGCCTTTTCCTGACACATGGTATTTGTCCGGTGCTGTTGTTGGGCTCTGGAAGAACAGAGAGTGCCAGGCCTGTCCCTGCTCTGGAGGTGGCTAGTCTGTCTGAAAAGTCAAGACAAGCACCCTAAACCTAGCAACATGTAATGATGATGTGCCACTTACCAGTGCCCTCCCAGCCGCTCTCCATCTGAACATCAGGACTGACCTTTCTTAGTGCGGTCTCCCCAGACTCTAATGACCCTGCTGTCTCTTTCTGAGTACCCCATTCTTGTACTTAATGTGCCCAGTACAGCAGGGACCCAGGCCTCTGCTCTATTTTCATATGGCCTGGTACATAAAGAAGTGTCCTATATTTGTTTAATAAAGGATGAAAAAGCCAGGTAGAAAGGAGGGATAATGGACTAGGTAAACTGGATGCTGGTGGCATACCTCTAATCCCAACACTCAGGGAGCAGAGGCAGGTGAATCTCTGTGAATTAGAGGCTAGCCTGGTCTACAGATGGAGTTCCAGGACACCACGGCTACACAGAAGAATCCTATCTAAGAAAACAAACAAACAAAGCAAGCAACAACAAAATGGGATTGGCGACTTCCACGATGGAAGCAAATCTTCTCTGGGCCCTCTACTAAAGAATAGGCTTTGACTACCTGCAAAGGAATTAGGACAGGGACATTCCAGTCAAAGAAAGAACAAACAAACAAACAAAAATTGCAGAAGCATCAGCAGGGTGTGTTTGTCACATTAGAGGTCTGAAAAGTAAAGAGAAATTCAAGCTGTGGCCATGAGGCTGGGTAAGCATAATGGGGTGGTTTGGTAGAGTTGCCTGAATTAAATCCTATCAGCTGGAGAAAGGAACATTTCATCTAGTAGCAAAAGCCACGACAGACTTAGGGAGGAGAGGTGATGTAAAGGAAGAGGAAGGAGCCCCCGTTTCTTGTCAGAAACTGTTTTAATCTGAGTAAGTTTGGGAGAATCCGTGGTAATGAAGTGGTACTGCTGCTTGAACCAAGAGCATCCCCTAGACTTAGATATGTTAGACTTCTACAAAAAGGACTTGTGTGCTCCCCAGGACAGGCTCAGGTGTGAGTAAGCACATACAAGTCGGGAGCATGAAAGGACCAAACTCCTGAAAAAGCTTCTAAGTAAGGAGACATGGCTTGTTGTTGTTTCTAGATAGGGTATCACTACGTAGCCCAAGATGGGAATCCTCCTGCCTCAACATTCTAAGTCTTGACAGGTGTATGTATACCACCATGTCATGCATGATGCTAGTTTTTGGTAAGGCAGTGTAATGTTATTGAATGTCTAAGTATAGAAAAATAAGCCCAAAAATTAGAGATGTTTTCACTCTCCACAGTCAAATCCAGGGAGTGTTATGCAGAAACCAAATGTTTAATCAACCTATTCACATGTAATGGATAACGAATAGGTAAATGGGTATTAGGTTACATCATAAAAATGGGATGAGGTCTGCATCATATAGATCAGCAAAAGATACTAGACTAAGTGAATGACTTTTTCTTTTCTTTTTTTTTTTTTTTTTTTTTTTTTTTTTTTGCACCTATCTGGTATCAGTCCCTAAAAACTTTCTCAGAAGAACCCTATGAATTGAACACTGGTATCTTTAACTTTATGGACTTAATTTGTCTAAGGAAACAGTAAGTATAAAGACCACATTCTCTTGCTCTTCCTGATTTATTTCATTTAAATGCGACATGTCTGTGTACATCTCAAAGATGGGTCAACAAGATAGATTCTGACCCTGGGCAGCCACGCTGGGGGATACGAGCAAAGAGAAGTGCTACATAGGAAACCCAAGGCGCAGGACCAGGACCTGCTTCTCCCAGAAGTGTGGCCCCAAGAGAGAAAGGGCTCATATGAGGATGAGAAGAGGAGGGGGTCTCTGATCAGCTGGAGTTGAAGGCAAGATGGGGAGTTCCTGGTAGTGTGCAAACACTGAAGACGTTCTCAGGGTCAGACACTTCCAGAGCTGAGCTGGAACCCCTAATGCTTCTCCAATTCTTCCCTCTTTCAGCCTGGCTGAGGATCTGGGGGAGGAAAGTCCCTGAGGTTTAGGGGAAGTGAGAATTATCACACTGGCCTAGGCAGAGGGACAGAGCTAGCAGATAGCTAAGTGTGGCTTTGTTGTCTATATTTGCATGCTGAGCTCATGGCTTTTTTCCCCAGAAAATAAAATTACATCATAGTGTATGGGGGTGTGTGGGGGTGTGTGCGGGGTATATTTGAGAAAGGCAGGAGGAGCACAGAGGTCCAGCTGCTATTAAACAGAAGAGATCATGGCTCCCGGCCAAGTAAAAGATTCCCCTGTTGCTGCCTGCCCCTGTCCCATTTCTATTCTGAGCGTGGATAAACTTGATTGTTTTCTACTGATTCCCTCATCTATAAGGCGAGGAAGGAGGTTTTTCTAAATACCAAAGTAAAGTGCTAAGAGAACCCAGAGGCTACAGGCTTTCCAAATTCCCCAATCCAAACTGATCTATCTACCTTCCAGGGGTCCTGGTCGTCGTGATCATCCAAAGGTCAGGGGACAGGAAAGTGACCCACTAGGAAAAAAAAAATGATCTTTCCACAGTTGAATGGGAAGAGGCAGAGCCCATACTCCATCCCAGTCCTGTCCCCATCCTAAGAGCCTTACAGAACCCCAGCCCCCAGTCCCTGTCCCCTTCTGTCTCCCCTCCCCCTTTCCTCGCCTCTCCCCGCCCCCCGCCCCTCCCCGGCTCTGACATCACCGTCCAGTCGGGTGGGGTGAGGCGGTGCTGGGCTCAGGCTCTGCTCCACGGGCGGAAGAGGCGGCGGCGGCAGGATCGGCGGCAGCGGTGGTAGGAGCCAAGGAGCAGGCTCCAGACGCTGCTTAGGAACCGGGGATCCGGGAGTGCCCGCACCCTGAGCTCTCAGCTCCGGAGGCGGTGAGAGGGGCAGAGGGGAAATGTATCGTGGGGAGGAGGTAGATTGGGGGTCTGGGTTTGGAGGGTCACGATCTCCGAGGCAGGGGACAAATAGGGGAGCTTGAGGATTCAGACAGGTCCACCGTGTCAGGCTCCGTGGGGTCCATCTCTGTCGGTGTATCCAGAGACTGGAGTGTGCTACAGGCAGCGTGGCTTCATCCGCCCATTCTGTGCTGAACAGCAGTTTGGGAGTCCGATGGGGCCTGGGGATTAGGATGTAGCCTGCTTCCCGCCCAGCCGGCCAAGCCAGGCCAGCTCCCGCCCCTCCCTCCTCGCTTTAGCTTCAGACTCGCCTCTGCAGGCGTCCAGACTCAACTCAAGCCTTGCCTCAGTTCCTCGGCAGCAGGCAACTGGTTCAGGTACTCTCACACCCAGCTTACTGCGTCTGAGGAAAGTGGGATTGGGGGAAGCCTGCTTGGAGGAAAGGAGCTGGGGATACACAGGAATGATGTAGCCAACATAAAGACCCCAGTTAATTTTTAAAATAATTCGTGTCAAAACCGACAGGGACACAAACACACCTTTAAGAAAAAAAGACAGCCAACCACACAGTGATACACACCCATGTGACTTACACACATCCTCTCATACAAACCAAATCACAACATCCCTGCACTACGCATCCACCCACCCACCCAGCACAGCCCGTTTGTTACCTCCCATGTGGAGTCTCCTTGACCAACAAGCACCACCTCCAAGACATTAGTCTTAACAAGAATGTTCAGCAGTGGGTGGAAAAGGACCACTGTCCACAAACACACCCAGATTTTACATTTTAGTGGGCAATACCTCAAGGACTGGTGAGCCTGTGCTCTTACCTGGGTGAGGGGCTTCCTGTGACCTCTGTTGCTGGCTGCAAGTTTAGAGCACAGGGTACCTGGGAGTGGCTAGATTCTGGACATCAGTATGGCCAAAGGATGGAGGAAGTAGTAGAAGCCAGGAAGAGGGTGAAAGGAATGAGTCAGCCAAGGATGGAACCCAAGGCAGAGGGAGAATGAGAGGAATGTGTGAGAAGGCAGAGAGATCTGGCCTGAGAACCAGAGAGAAAAGGAAAGAGGTGGTCAGAGGAACAGGAAGAGCCCTGGAGAGGAGGCGAAAGAGAATCACAAGTTAGGGAGGGGAAAGCAGGGAGTTGGGAGGAACCAATGCACCTCTGGGTCTTGTTTCTCTGGGTTATGTGTCTGGCCCCCAGGCTGTAGGAGTGATTAGTGTTAATTGCTCTTCCCTTTGCGGTTAAACACTCTAGCGGGGAGACTGCAGGCGTTCCTTAGGCTGCCAGCTTCCCTGACTGCCTACTACTTGTGTGGCACCTGTGCTCGGCAGGTGTGCATACACCGTCATACATAAGGGCACAAAGCCACACTGTACCTCACACACATATCTTCATGTACAATGTCAAGAGGGTCATCTCTGCCAGCTGGTCAGTAGCCACCCAGTACATATTCAGGCCCTGCCAGTCGACCTTTTTCTTTTCCCTTATGGAGGCTCTTCCCTTCCTTATGGTAGCTCTGGGTATTTAGGTGGGGAAAACTGAGTCTTGGGAAGTTCAAATGTATCCATGGCTACCACCAAATGGGATGCGTGAATAGGAACAACTGGAGGGTCTGAATGCACATTAAAAGGATAAAAGGGGGTTGGGAATTTAGCTCAATGGTAGAGTGCTGCCTGTCAAGCCCAAGGCCCTGGGTTTGGTCCTCCAAGGCGGGAGGGGCGTGGGAGACAAAATTACAAAAAAGACACCCCCCTCTCCAAAGTAGCTGAAAGAGGTAGAAAAAAAACCTAAAAGTGACTGGGGAGAGAGGAACTAGTTGAGGAAGGGAAAAGCTGGGAAGATGTGAAGAGCTAGTCTGGGGAGTCAACAGGGCCCATCTCTCTCTGCTCACAACCATGAAGCCCTGCTCTGCCCTGTCTAATTCTATGCCAGCTGTCTCTGACTGCCTCCATCTTGGTTTCCCTTCCCAGAGACAACCTGTTTTTCCTTTTAGATGTACATTTTGGAGCCCTACTCCCAGGCTGACCTTGGATCCGTAAAACCTCCTTCTTTGTTACAGGAAGAAAGAAGAGTGTCTGCTGAGATACCCAAAGCTAGATTAAAAGGTTGGGGGAAGAAGCCGGTTAAGATACTGAAAGAAACACACTGTTGGCTTTGTGGATTTGAGGCCCAGGTAGCACTGACTTACAATAGCTGCAGCCCTGCTCACGCCCTTCCCACCTGTTTCCGCTGGTTACTTCCTCCAGTTCCCAACTTCCCACGAGGCTGGCCGACCTGAGTGAGTGCCTAGGAATCTAGGAATCGCCTCTGCTGGCTGTAATAGGATCGCCCCTCCCCTCAGCCTTTGGCAGCTGTAGCAGATGTGGAGGAAGGAGTAACATTTAATCCTCAGGCTTCCTTTTTACATTTCCTATCTGGAACCAAATGCTCTGGAAAAGCGGATAATCAACCAGAACTTGACACTACCATTAGTGTCAAAATGCTCAGAAATGATGTTGGTGCCACCACCTCCACCACAGCACCTTTGCTAGGCTGCTCTGAGCACATATTCAGGGCTAGCATCTGCCAGTCTTCTGGGACCCTTACCTAAAAGGCCCCTTCTTCAGCATTCACGGTGGTCAAGGCTATGCCTAGAGCCAGCTTGGGAGAGGGAGGGAGGGCGGGAGGGAGGTGTGAGGAAGCAGTGAACAGAACACAGAATGAAATGGGAGGGAACTAACTTCCTGACAGCCTCAGCTCCGGTTCTCAGTTCCTGCCCTGGTATCCTGTCCCAGGAATGGCCTCAGCCCAGTGTTTCTGAGGTAATCCTCCAGAGATGGGAATTTCTCAGAGACAGAAGGGCAGACTTCTCTCCTTAGGCCCTTAGAAATCTGAAATCTTTGGTGAGGTTGAAAAAGGCAAGCTCTGCCAAACCCTGCCATAACCAGATTGACCAGCCAGGGATAATAGCAGCTGATTAGTGAAACCTGAACGTCGTTGGAGAGAACATCCTGCGCCCTCCACGATCTAACTTCTCTGCCCCTGCCTCTTCACAGCTGGCCCTGGGCAAATGGTAGCTGATTCCTTCACTGCTCCCTCAAGAGCCCCCATCCCTATCCTTTCTGGCCCTTAGCACCTCCTCACACTTCCCAGGGCAGAGTCATTGTTCTAATGACTGGGGGGTGGGGCACCCTGAACTGAGGTTGCTATGGTAACAGCTGAGTGTAGCCTTCAGCCCTGTGGACTCTGCTTGTCCCCCACCCCCCCACACACTGAATTCCTCATGTACAGCCTTTCCCAAGGCTGACTCTCTTCTGTCCTACTGTAGGCTTTCCTCACCCCTCTGGATATGAGTCTATGTGTTTTTGCCTACTCTTAACTGGCCCAAATACAAACATACAACTCACATAAGCTCACAACTAATGCTGCTCCAGTCTCCATTACCAGAACATCCAGATACACCTACAGTATCTTCCCCGTACCTCTCTTCTCACCCGGCAACATCTAAGTGTGTCCCTTTATACATCTCTGCCCACATTCCTCTCTAGGACCTTCTTGTATGTTTTACTCTTGGAAAGCTACCTACTGCCCCCAACCTTTGTGGGGTGTGTGTGTTACACACATTAATCCTTTCCCGCCTACTACCCCAGTAGATCTATCTGTGTTTTAGATCCAGAGCCCTAAATCTTAACTCCTCCCAAGAGCTTCACACACAGCGTTCCACACTCTTCCCACAGCAGTTCTCTATTTACAAACTCCTCTTCCCTGTGAAATCAAGGCAGCGTGACCCGACCCCCTTTCCAATGAGGGTTTGGTCCTGGTGCTTCATTTGGAGCAGGGTCTTGTCTCCATCCTATGCTATTTTTCAGCCCCCTCCAGCCCCTCCCCCATATCCCCTTTTCTGCCCTAGGATTATCAGTGGAGGCGGGGCTGGGCTCCAGAGCTTGCTGCTGTGACCTAGATTTCCAGGCAGAGATGGTTCCTGGTGCTGACAGTCAGAGAGCATTGTCCCTGCCCTGCCTGGCAGGACCACTGCTGGGCCCTTCTGTCTGGTGGCACCTGGGTGTGCAAGTCAAAATGTTTCCTGCTGATTCTTCTCGGGGTCGTGCTAGGCCTGCTGTCTGGCTTATTGTTTGTGTGTGTCACGGTGCCTGCCAACAAGGATGGTTTGTTTATTCTGGTCAAAGTAGGGGGCTGGGAATAAGAGCTTCTGGGTCCATACTTACTACGCAATCTCCATGGCTCTGCCTCAGTCCCCCTACAGCAGAGGCTGGAATTGAGAACAGGTTTGTCAGGCTGGCCCCTTTGATCTGCCAGCTTCAGCTCAGAGTTGGGTTGGTGCATGGGCAGCAGTGGTCAGTTCTAAGGCCATGGAGCTTCTTGCCCACCTTTTTGTCTAGCCACAGAATGTTTATGATGTTTACTTTTTCAGTGCTTTAATTTTCTGACTGTGAAACATACACTGGTTGCAGGAAACAGGTCCTTATTTGAAACAGGCTTTGGTGTGCAGTCCAGGCTGGCCTTAAACTTGCAGCAACCTCCCTGCCTCACACACCTGGGTCCCGGAATTATAGGCGAAGTTACTATGCTCAGATCCCTGATTTTAGCTTACCACTGGAATTCACATTTTATCAAATCCATGTTCTGAGGGCTTTAAGAAAAAATAACATACACTGGTGTTTTGCCTGCACACATTGTCTGCGTGAGGGTGTCAAGTCCCCTGAAACTGCCAGGTGTGAACTGCCGTGTTGGTGCTGGGAATTGAATCTAGGTTCCCTTAGTAGCCAGTACTACCTTTGAGCCATCTCTGCAGCCCCAAGTCTGGCCTTTTTATTTTTGCCATAGTTCCTATCTCAGTGAAGGGTGTCCTTGGGTGTTTCCCTTCTCACCTAAGGATCATGAAAGACATGGTACAAAGGCCTCAGTCAGATCTAGCCTAACCTGTGGGAGGCCAGACTCCTGGTAGTATCAAAGGATGCTGATAAAAGGTTAGTAATGTCCCTTGCTGCCATATTCTGAAAGCTACATCTGAACTCCCCTCCCCCCATCACCCAGCCTGCCTGGGAACTGGGCAGGGGGCCAGAGCCAGCCGCTTGGTATTCTTGGGCGCGGGGGCTGCAGGCACAGCACAAAGGCTAGGAGAGAAGGCGAGTTGGGGCCCAGTCAACTATCAAGGGAGAAAATGGGCTCCATAAAGGGGGGTGGCCCAGTGCTCTCTGCTACCCTAAGACCTAATTATCTAATGCAGGAGTAAGTATGGAGGGGCCAGCGACCCATCAGGCCAAGTAACTAGGCACACATCCAAAACCATCAGTGGAGTGGTGGGAAGATGTAATGAGGGACCCCTTTGCTTTTGGGGAAGAATGGTGGAACACATGGGCTTCAACCAATCCTAGCTCCTGTTTAGTGGCTCACTGCTAGGCAAGCCTGTGACAGGGGGAGGAGTTATAGGTAGGTGGGGCTATTGAGGAGGGGGTACTTGGGAGACTGCAAGAAAGTCTTAAGACTGTTGCTGTGGTAACCGCCTCCTCAGTCAGGGGAGCTGTTGCCAGGGTTACTGTTAAGGGAGGGAAAAAGATTGTGTATGGGGGGGTGGTGTGTGTGTGTGACTTATCACTCTAGGCTCCATAATGGCTCCTAGCTTTCCTAAGTTTCTTCCTGCTTTACAGGGCTTTCCCTTTCTCCCTCCAGACCTGCTCACTCTCCGAAACCTCTTTATTTGAGGTACCCTGGCAGGACAAAGTATGTGTGCACGTGTGCATGTTGCTGGGGGTAGGGGTAAGTCTCAGGTAGACTTGAACCGGAGCCTGGACAGTAAGCTCAGTTTGCTCTTCTTTATCACCTTCCCCTCAGTCATGGCAGAGTACGGGACTCTCCTTCAAGACCTGACCAACAATATCACCCTCGAAGACCTGGAACAGCTCAAGTCAGCCTGCAAGGAGGACATCCCCAGTGAGAAGAGTGATGAGATCACCACAGGCAGTGCCTGGTTTAGCTTCCTGGAGAGCCACAACAAGCTGGACAAAGGTTGTGGAGGGGGCTCTGCTCAGTCAGCAAACAGAACACAAGCCTCTTACACAAAGGGAAACCCTATGATGATGCGGCGTAAGATGATCTGCTCCAAAGGAGGACAGGAGTTGTCAGACAGGTTTCTTTAGTGCAGTGTTGTTCAGAACTCCTGCACTATCACTACCTGTGTAATGGCACATGAAAACAGAATTTAAAAGTGGTAGAACTTAGAACCACTTTTAGAGACTGCTGCCTTTTAGAGGTAGGAGGAAGACACTGAATTACAGCAAGACCATGCGGCTGGGGCTTGCAGGGTCAACTGGTGTGTAAGACGGTCCCAAGAGCTAGTGGGATAGCAGGAAAAAGTACTTGCTATGCATGCCTAACAAGAGGGTCCAGGGCTCACAGTGAAAGAGGAGAGCCAGCCCCCTCCCCAAGTTGTTGCTGATGATAATAGACAGCCCCCAAAGGCAAATGGGATGTCTAAAGTAGAGCCCAGAGAACCTGTTAAACAAAAGAACACAGTCCATATTAGCTGGGCTAAAAATATTTGGTCTGGAGGAAAGCCAAAGGAGGACCTTTTACAATTAAGAGTATCGCAACAATCAGGACAGGAGCCAGATGATCTGATGGCAACCTTAAGCCAGCCTGGTGGTGTCAGTCCTTTCTCACTTAGGTAACTTTCCTTACTAGGCTCAGAATGTCTCTAATTGGCTGTGGACCTCACCTTCCTGTTCTGTGTGGTCTGGGATTTCTCCCTGATACTCATTTGGAAAGAAAGTGGAAGGACAGGGTGGGTGTGGGTAATTCTGAAGGCAGCCTTTCTATTGTCCCTTCCCCTAGGATGAACTTGTATCTAGCCCAAAGTCTGTCTTTTTCATTTATACCCTAGGGGATCTCATTGGCTAAGCACCCATCCCTCTAAGGAGCATCCTCTGGAACTGTGTTTGGTTGCCTCAAACTTTCTTTCACTGATTCAGTATCCCATTCTTTCACTTTGGTTCCCTCCAATAACTAACACCAGCAGCTCAGTCATGGTTCAAGAATCCCAGTTTTGATAGGGTAAAAGCTGACCACGATTGCCTAGCTCTGACACAAACTGCCTTCCTCCAGACAACCTCTCCTACATTGAGCACATCTTTGAGATATCCCGCCGTCCTGACCTGCTCACTATGGTGGTTGACTACAGAACCCGTGTGCTGAAGATCTCTGAGGAGGACGAGCTGGACACCAAGCTGACCCGCATCCCCAGTGCCAAGAAGTATAAAGGTAAGAGGCCATACCTGTGGCATGCTACGCTTCTGACCTCCCTGCCTGACTGCTGTATTTTTAGAGTGGAAGGTCATTCTGAATTTGGGGAGAGGAGGTTGATGCTCAATGAGCCTGCCTGGCAACCTCCATCTCTGGGCACACCCCTCTGTTTTTTTAGACATTATCCGGCAGCCCTCTGAGGAAGAAATCATCAAATTGGCTCCCCCACCAAAGAAGGCCTGAGCAAGGGGGAGGAAGAGGAGGAAGGTTGGATCTTCATCAGACCACTCCCTCCCCATCATCAATGGGAGGGGCTAGGGCAACCCCTTGCTCCACCCATTTACTAACTTGGTCCTAACCCTTACTATGCGCGTGTGTGTGCGTGTGCGCACGCTCTGGCTGTCTGTCTGTCTAGCTCATCTAGTTCCTCCTCCTCATGAGGGGATTGGAGTCAAGGGAGGGGGGACTTAATTCCCCCCACTATAGGGGGAGGTGGACGCTTTTTCTATGTAAACAGAAACTGGCACATTCCTCCTCCCCTTTCCTCCATTCTTCCCCCACATCTTTAAAGTATGGAAGCAGAAAGGACCTGCATTTTCCTACACTGAGGAGCTATGGTGAAGATGAGGTATGGGAGAGATGGTTAGATCGAAAGAAAACCAGTGGGGAAGGAAGGTAAAGAGGCTATTCAACCTCCACCTGTAAGGGACAAAGAAAAGCCAGAATCAGTGTTTGTATCTCTATGCTGGACTGGCTAGAATCCAGCTTCCCGCTATTCCTTAGGCTGAGGTCCTGAGTGCAGTGGGCCTTACTGTATGCCCTTGTCATGGGCCTGGGATGCAGATGAGCCAGAAATCTTAATGAGAAGACCACTAGATCCTTTCCTGGTCCCATAGATAAAACCCCAATGGAGAAGCCAGCATTTAATGTTCTCCCAACTTCTGCTCTGGAGAGAATATGCTGGGACCATGCACTACTGAGCCTGAGCTAGGGATGCAGGCAGAGACAGGCCCACTTTCTGCTCCTCAGTTTCTAAATACAGACTGTGGGTATACTGACTGGGAGCCTAGAGAGATTGGGGAGTGAGATCCTTAGGTTTTAACCCCAACCTGCCCACAACCTACAGAGTCCCAATATGGGTATTGTGGGCAACCTTTCCTCTCCAGTTTAGAATTCTCCAAGCAAGAAATACTTACAGTGTTTCCTTTGCACTGACTACCACCCCAATTCAATCCAGGAAGGGAATTGGTAACCTTTCTCATTTGGGTTTGTGGATGCCACACAGCCAAGTCACTAGAGTACAGTGAGTGAACCCAGCCTCCTGCCTGTCCCAAGATGCCCTGCCCCATCTTGACCGTGCTAACTGTGTGTACATATATATTCTACATATATGTATATTAAACCCGCACTGCCATGTCTGCCCTTTTTTGTGGTTTTTAGCATTAACTTATTGTCTAGGCCAGAGCGGGAGTGGGAGGAAGATGCCACAGTAAAGGGAGTGGCAGAGCCAAATTGTTACATAGTCCAAATAGAAAACATTTCAACTAACCATAACAAACATTACATTTACATTTGAGCTAAGAGACAATTTAGAGAAAGTTGAAGGATCTGGGAGCAAAACTTCACAGGGAAGGGAAGACTGGCTGTCAGAAGAGGGTTTGCCCATCTCCTCTGGCCACTGCTGCAGACACCTGCCTTAACACACACACCTCGAAGACTCCAGTTTTGCCTTAAAGGTCCTTCCTAAGTCTCCCTAGTCCTGCCTGGCTTCTCCTTAAGACAAGAAATCCTTATACAACTGGGAGAAAGGAACTATGGGTAGCATCCTTCCATCTGGGGTGTTACATGAGAGCAAGAGTGAGATGGAGCTTTCCTTATGGAAGACACAGGAGAAAGAGGGTGCTTCTCAGCAGTTTCTGTAAGGCAAAAAAACAAACCTTAAACACACTAACCTGCCCTAATACACTCACTTACCCTGCTACCCTTGTGCTGCTGTGAGGTTGCCCCTAGCCTGTGTCCCTCTGTCTGCAGCGTGCACGGCCTTGTTCTAACCCTGGAATAAAGGTGACTGACTGTACTGTACCTGACTGATTCAGAATCTGTGGGTCACTAAGAGTTTGGGAATCTCTGACTGACTGGGAGGGATGTGCAGTAGTGTTTCCCCTATTATCACTCACTGAATAAGGAACTGGAAAACACCTCCAAATAATGTGCCCCAATCTTTTAAGTATCACTGACATAAACAGACCTACTGCACTTACAACATTCTTCTATAGCTCAAGCACTAGAAGAAGAGATATCCCAGACTTTTTAAGTATGAGCAAAATCAAGCATGTATACTGGAAGAAACAAAAGTACTCTATCACAAATAAATGGACCACATACCACACAAAGCAGCAGTCAGGGGAAAAGCTTTACTGAGAAAAAATACAACAAATTCCAGAGTGCATGGTTTTTAAGCCCACCTCATCATCCCTCTAGCAGTGAGGACATAAGACTACTCAGTTACCACACACGCCCCTGCTCATGAAGGAAGCCCAGGAGCTGGCATCTGGTCTGCGCTGCTGGACGGGGTCAGGGGGTCAGGAGGAAAGTGTAGAATACACCCTCCACTCTCTCCCCCTTCCTCCTGGCCCAGTGAGGTCAAATCCAGCCATCCCAGGACGCAGGATTCCCAACTGGATCTTGTGAACATCAGGGGCATAGGAAGAGCAGCACAGCGTTGAGGGTAAGAATTCCACAGGGACTTTCATACTCAGTAGCCAGTGCTGAAGACAGGTCTAAGCCCCAGTCACCAGCATAAGTCCTCCAATCACTGGCTTGTCTCTCCATTCCCAGGAAGTTCTCCCTTCATCCTTCCATTAGGAAGGGAGCTGGTGTGGAGTCGAATGCTTAAAGAATCAAGCAGCTAAGGGGAGGGGGCGAGTGTGCTTTCTGTTATACACAGAACCAGGAGACAGTCGGTAGCAGTGATGCCCCTTCCTAAAGTCACACTTCAGTCATGAAGACAGGCCAGCCTCTAATGAGAGGAGCAATCTTGGGAGCCCCCACACGACTTAAGGAAATGAGAAGACCTGAGGCAAAGTTGAAAGGAATTTGTTTTTCTAAAGCTCAGCACTGAGGCAGAGAAGGGCACATCTGAATATCCTTCCATCCTTAAGCCTCGTAAAAGCTACAGGTAAGCCCCAGGCTCTGATAGCAACCCATGTCACCTCTACAGCATCACTCTCTCGTTCATTCGTCCTTCAAGTCCCTTTATTGCATTGTATTCATAGAGAATATATAGGTATTTAAACTTCTGACAATAATTTTAACTTGATACATCCAAGTTTAACTTGCTTTTTAATATATTTATAGATATAAAATTAGGCCTCTAACAGTGATAGGGACAGAGAAATTGCTGCCACTGAACAGTTAAAACAAAACCAAGAGGTAACTTCTTCCTGTTTTTCCACCTCTTGCCCCTCCCACGTCTCCACAGTCTGTACCCCAGACCCCCATTTGGAGGGTGAGACTGCAGTGCAAAGCACTGTGGTCAGGACCAGGACTGCGAGCTGGGAGGAGAGAGCACTAGAATGCGGAGGCTCAAGGATTTCCCAGAAAAACAGGGTCCCGGGCTGTGCTTGCTCAGGGGCAAAAAACAATGCAACTGTCAGACTTCTTAAAAAACAAAGGGGAGGAAAAAAGGTGAAAACCCCAAACCAAAGAGAATGGCATTCCCACCCTTCTCTCTGGACAGTTGGTACTGTACCCCCCCACCCTCCCCCAAAAGAACAAGGGAGGTTAAAGAAAAATAAGAAAAAGAAGCCCCATTTCCTATCCAAGCCAGTTGACAAAAGGCTTCAGAGGAGGCCCATTTTTCTGAGTCCTTTGCACCTTCCATGGGACCTCATTCAGGGTCAGTCTCATCTCTCACTTCTAGGGGCTCTCTGCTGGTTCAATCTCCTGTGGTCTGTCCTCCTCAGATATCTTTTATTTAAAGAAAAAGTCCAAAGTGCATTTCTGTTAAATGTAAGGGCCTGGGACTGAAAAAGAGTTGCCCAGGCAGGATCGGGTTGGAAGCCCCAGCCCATCCCTCCTAAATTTGGGGCCTCAGGATGGCATGCACTGCACCCGGTCAGGGCCCTCCTCCTCGTCGGATGTGTCTGAGGAGCTGGGAGACTCATCAGAGTCTGCATCTGTGGCCCCAACCCCAGGTTCTCGCCAGCGCTGTAGGATGGGAAATCCTTGTTAGTAACGTCCCTGGACCAAGGATAAGATTGTTAGATCTAGATTGGGTCAGGGAGCAGAACTTTTTTTCCCTTCTAAATTAAATAATTTAGGGTGACCTGTTTACTCTTAATCCTATCTCAGCCTCCATGGTAGCTAGGATTATGGTGCTTACTACTGTACCTGGCTTAGATTTTTCTTAAAAGGCCAGACAGTAAACATTTTAGGCCATCTGGTCTCTGTTAGAACTGTTCAGCCGTCTCTGCACCACACAGGTAATATAAAGAAGAAGTGTGGCTGCATTCTCAATAATAATGTGTTTGAGACTTGCTCTAGACCTTTAGTGACAGTTAACACAGGTCACCCAAGCAATTATTCCTTCTCTACTCTCCCGACCCTCCAGCCACCGCAACAATAAAGCTACTCCTCTGCATATATGGTGACAGGACAAAAAAAAAAAAAAAAAAAAAATCACACACCACCTCCTCTCTACTAGTTGGTCTAATGAGGATAAAGGCCTCATTAGATGGGACACCCAACCAAGATCACTCCATTCCTCTTTAAAGCAGCAAGAAGTGAGCCATGAATCTATTTAGCTTTCTTTAAAGGAGCATAGTTCTTGGGAACTCACTTCCAACCGAAGCTTACCCGATGATGGCGTCTCTGTCTCAGGTGATGCATAAGGAACCACAGCATGTGACTATCAAACAGGTCAGTGTGATGCAAGCTGTCTTCATCCCGTTCTCGCTTGTTCTTCTTGATCACCTGGAACCCAGAAGGGTTGGGAGAAGGTATATGAATAGAAGAGACTCTGGTTTTCATCAACAAGACGGGTGTTGCTGTTTGGATGACTGTAACCCAGCACTTGAAGGTGGAGTTAGGATTACAAATTCAGGGCCAGCCTGAGCTGAGCATTCAAAGTTTGTCTCTGAAAACCAACAGCTAGAATGTAGCTCAGTGGTAGGGCAGTTGCAAGGCGCGTGTGTACACACACACACAAAGCAGACTGTGTCTTTTGTCCCAATAAATTGTTCTTTCAGTTATCATTACACTAATGTAGAGCTAGATTAGATTAGCAAATGGTGCCCAAGGTCAGCCACTGAGAAGGTTGGATGCTTTAATGTAAAACAGCTTTTGCTAAAGATGCTTTCTACTTTCTAACTAGAAGTACTTCAGAGCTCAGATGTATAAGAGCAATGCCTTTAAAGAGCTGAGCAACAGCTATTCCCTCCTATGATGAGGAGGAACAGTAACAGTTATATGCACAAGTACAATGTCTTCAGCTGGCCACTTACATCCTTCAACCCTGTTAGCTCAGTGGAGGCTTCAGCTGTCGGTGCCCAGATCTTCACATCATGGTCTAAGCCACTGGTTGCCAAAACAGGTAGGTGAGGATGGGGCTCAAGACAGTTTACCTGGTTTAGGAGAAAAGCAAGCATAGGCTCAGGAACATATGGGAGTGTAGTTTAAAAAACGAGGGCCACCTTGAACCAAATTGTTGCCCTTGACCTGGGCTGAGGCAGGCTAACCCACCTGAGCCAAATCCAAAGAGCCCTGGCAGTAGAGGAGACTAAAAACTGGATACAAAATCCGCCTGTCTAAAACACTTCCAATATATAGACAAGGGGAGCCTGCATCTCTAGACATAGTCCCAAGAGCAGGTGGTGACTGGCCATGTTTACTGCTGGCTTCATAGGGTAATGAGGTACAGACCCCATTCACTCCAGAATCTAAAGCTCCAATTTGCCCAAGGCTGGGGGGAAAAAAACACAACTCTTCCAGTGACTTTTCCCCCCCAAAATGAGGAAAGCAGCATCTGCTAGTGTGCTTCCAGAGAAGGTTCAGAGAGCAGTTATGTGCACGAAGCACTGTTAGTAACTGGAGGATCAGGCTGAGAGGAAGATGAACTGGGGCTGGGGATGGGGGAGTGTCTGTTTAAAAACTCTATCATACAGGGCAACATCTTGCTACCTACTCCAAGGGCATAGCAAACCCAACTATAAAAAAGCACAAGGTATCACAGATTCTCCACTGAATCGTTTTCAGCCACCCTCGTTCACTGAACAGTAGAAAAAACAGTGGATGACAGACATTTCCTTTTGTCTGAAAGCACCCATGCCCTCTGCTGTTTGATTTGAAGACAAGAGCTTCCTAACCCGGCAGGGCAAGGCAGGGCAAGGCAGGGAAAGGCAGGGCAAGGCAGGGCAAGGCAGGGAAAGGCAGGGCAGGGCAGGGCAGGGCAGGGCAGGGCAGGGCAGGGCAGTTCCCATCCCCACCGGAAGAGCCAGTCCCAGATGTAGCTGCTGAAGCATTTTTAGGCTTTTAGTCAGATGAGAAACAGATAGGAAAAGCACCCCGCCTTGCAGCTGCTCTATAGTCCAAGAAAATAAACTCTGGCAAAAAGCCAGTTCTGGTTTTCTCTGGACCAGCCTTAGCTGCTGTGCTTGCATACTCAGACTACAGCTAAGGAAGAGGGAAGGCAGGCGCAGAGAATAAAGATTACTTCGTTTTCTTTAGCTTTGAATTTACAAATAAAACAGGCTAGAGAAGGCCAAATCTAAGTCTGAATTTAAGAGTTAACAGAAAACCTTCTATTTCACATGGGCTTCCTGCAGTTCCTTTTAGGCTATGTGCTTGGGAGCGGAGGAAGTACTAGAGAACAGACTCCAGTACAGAATCCTTGTCAACAGACAACCTGACATTGTTTGTCCACCCATTCACTTATGAAATCTTGCCAAAGACCTGTCCTCTAGAGCTACCTCTGTTTTATCAATAAGTGGGTAAAGGAACATTCCTTGGGACCTAAGCCTAAGACAAAGCCAACAGAAAGAGGATCAAAGAATGAACTTTATACAATTCCTGAACTGGCCTGCAGAGGAAGCAGACAGAGAACCTCTGGGCTGAGAGGCCAAGGGGCCGGTCACTTCACCAGACCTGTCTCAACGCCAGCACTTATCCTGTCAATAATGCTTACACAGAGAAAAGAACTCTGGGCAAGGGGTGTAGGGGATGGGATAGACCATGGAAGAGCTCTTGGGAGAGTAAGGAGCTGTTCTTTGGAATCATCTCCAACTCTTGTTCCTATGAAGATGAATGGAGTCAGCCGAGCTGGAAGTACACTGGCCAGCAGAAGGCTTTGCTTCTAGAGCACTGCGCAAAACAACAGTTTAGGATCAAGAAAGACTCACCAGTCCTTTTGGACTTACTATGTGTGTACTGCAGAACAGGTGAGAGGAGGGACCTCTGAAGGAATGGAAACTGAAGAAGTAGAGAACCTCTTACATTCAGACTATAGAAGACTTGATCTATATGTCCTAGATCCAAACAATTTAGAGGAAACTAGAATAAAATATCAAATATCCTCAGAAGCAGACCAAGAAAACAAGAAATGGGATCCTGACTGCCAAGGAAGCACTTTCAACTCTAAAGCCTCTCTGCTAAGCATCATCAAGTCACAGCTGGACTCTGAGGCTCCAGCTTGGAAGACTGAAAAGGATGAGGGGCCAAGCAGCTCCAGCATGTCTTAGAGGATTTAGGTAACTTTTTCAAACTGTCTCTTCCCTTTCTTCAGTGGCTCAAAACCCTTGTTTAAACATAAGGTATTTAACTCTCTCCTAATTCTGGAAGGGGAAGAAATATGGTAATTGAGATACATAAGAGCTGACCATTCCTCAGTTTTTAACTTGATTTTTGTGATTCTTTCTTGACCATTAATACAGAGGGTGCTTGAGAAACTCAAGGGCCAGACGGACAATAATGTGATCATATTACCTAGCAAGCTACTCAGCTGTTCTTTCCAGGAAATAGGTGTATTACATTTGCTTTCCATTCTACATATACACAGGTACATTAGGTGTGTTTATATTCATTTAACAGGCGTGGCACTTTATCCCTAAATATAGCATGCACCTGTTAACACAAGAATATTCTCTTAAATAGTACATTAAATAAGTTTAATATTGAATACCATGTTATCTAACTTACAAAACTAACTCCATTTTCCCAAATGTTTAGAAAGTCTAAATAAAATAAACTGTATCTAGCTTTTATCTGCTGATCCAGGTATCAGCCAAGGTCACTGCTTACCTCACTTAAAGAGACAAGGCACACAGACATCTTCCTTTGACATTGTACAGAAGGTTTGTCCCAAACTTTCTTTTTTGGAAAAAGCCTGTGCTTAAGAATTTTGCTCAGGCTATATACATTCTTCCTAAAACCCTTCCTTCTTTTCAATAAACTATTCCTTAAAGGGGAAGAAGGAAGGAATAAAGAATTCCATCAAAATTTCAGCATCCTCAAGGCATAATACCTTTAGTTTAGCTCTGTGGAACTCTAAAACATGGTACCATATAGTTACAGTGAAAATTTGGTGGCCCATGTAAGACCTACCTAATTGACCTGAGAAACTAGAGGGCTACGTAGCCAGTCTAGTACAGCATACTCACCACACCTCCCTTGTCCCCTTCCATGAACTGAATGATCTGGCATGATGACTTCTCCCAGAGGAAGATGTGCCCGCAGTCACTACCGCTCACCACAAACTCACTCTTGGGACCATAGAAATTGACGCCTTTTACTGAAATGATAAATGAGGGAAGAAACCACATAAGACTTGGCACTGGGCCTGTCTTTATTTACCTCACTGAGAATTTAGTAATTCACAAACTGAGTCATCTGAATGCCAAATAATTCTTCTCACTGCTACAAAACCAGAGAATGTGTGTGACAGACAATGATTAGAATCACACCAGTTCAGAGAGTGTTTGCATTCTCTCAAAGTGCTCTCCTGGGTTCAGGCAACAGTCAGCTTCATTTATACTTTATCATGTATATTTTATCAAAATAATAGCCTATCTGCAATTTCAGCTCTGCCCACCCTGAACCCTAAGATTATTATTGGTATGCATTTTTGTTTATTTTTAACTTTTTAAAATAATTATTTTTATTTTATGTACATTGGTGTTTTGCCTGCACATATGTCCCGAGTCCTTTGGAAGGACAACCAGTGCTCTTAACTGCTGAGCCACCTCTTCAGCCCCCTTGGTATGGATTTTATTGGTACTCATCATCAGTTGATCTCAGACTGACAAAGGCTTAGTCACTAGAGAACTAAGTATAAGTACCCAAGTCCTTAGAGTTTGTCAATGGCAGGAGTCCACCCACTAAAGCCAGTTCCGCATACCAGCCACCATACCAACACTTTTCCTTTTGCTTGCCCACGTAATGAAATCCAAAAATACAGAACCCTGCCCCTCTTTCCTTCTTACCTGTCCAAGAGAAGTAGGAAAGGATACTAGAGGTTCCAGATCATCAAATGATGACACGTAGCTGAGAGGAGTGATACCAACAAAGTGCAGGAATTCTTTACCTTCTCTATATTAGAACCGGTTAGGATACTTTTCAAAAAATAATTTTTAAAAATTGGGATCTTTAAAAATCCCAATGCTCCAGGTGCATCCAGCACCAATTAGATACAATGTGTGAGGGAGGAGGTGTGCATCAGTCTTCTTTTATTAAGACTGGGGTGAGTCTAGTGAGCCCCAATGTTTGAGAACTAGAAATAGAACTCAAAAGCCAAACTTCATTGGAAACAGACCAGAGACTTCCACTACTGTTCCTACTTTGCTTTACTCTAAAGAACCATCCCCTTCTCTCCCTCTAAAGATATACCCTTACCCACATTATATGATTCAACACTACAGCTTTATGTGGCTCTTAAAGGACCTCTGTGCCTACTCTACAGTACTTGAAATTACAAAAAGCAGAAGTCTAGCTTTATGCTTAAACCAACTGGTGGCAACGTCACTGCAGTGCAGATGCTACTGAGTACTCCCTGAATCACACTGAAAAAAAGAAAATTCCAGCCCAGCTAGGGACAACCCTCTCACTGCCCAAGTTGACATAGGTAGCCTACTTATGAAGCTCCCACTTACACAGTGGAAATAAGAATGTGAGTTGTCACTGTGACTTGGGTCACAGAAACATAGGAAGGCAGACTGACCTGTAGCATTATTTCTATGACCTTTATATCTCTTAATATACTGGGCCCCATCACTGTGAGAAGAGTTGAAAAGGTAAATGTCTTCATCATTGTAACTGGCCAGGAGCTCTGCCAAGAACAAGAACACAGCAATGAAGACAAAGGCTGAAAAGTGCAGTGACAAAGAGATTTTGGGGGATGGGAGATTGTCTAGGTTGGGTTTCTTATAGGTAGTGCATCCTCTTAAGTACCCAGATAGAGCATCTATCTACTTAGTTTGGAACAGCAGGCATGTAAGCTTCTATAGGGTCTATAATGAACACATTAGCAGCCCAGGGGTTCAGGTAGTAGAACACTGAGATTATACCCTTTAACTTACTAATGAATCAAAGGTGTAAGGACAAGCCTGTGAAACATCACTGGCAACATTTCCAAGGGTCATCTGCTATAGTCTCCCTCTACATGCTCACCATCAGCAACTATTTGCAGCTGTTCCACTTGGAGCTACAGTACAGTGGAGCGTACTGGAAGGTACAAGCCTCACTGGCTCAGCAGCTCCCTAGACAGAGGAGGCATGCTAGCCTAGGCACTAGGCCCTGCACACATACCTGTGCCGTCGTGGCTGTACACAAGACAGGTGATGTTTGCTTTGGACTCACTGTTCACCTGCAATAAGGAGCAAATACTGACTGATACCCCCACCCCTACCCCATTTGTTATACCACCTTCCAAAATAGGTTTTTCTAGAAATCCCCCTGTATCTCTTCCCAGAGACAGACAGATGAATAGATAGAGGTAGAGGGAGGGTGAGTGATGAGAGAGGTCTATAACTGAGGAAATACATCCACCTCAGTAGTGGAGTCTTAGTGAGGCCCTATCTCGGTTCTCTTCTGTGTACCAGCCATTTCACCTGTATCTCATTAGACCAGAACATGATGGTGCAAATCTCCTTCGTGTTGCTGAGAACATTAGACTAATAAAGGTCAACTGGCTGCCTAAGATCACGAAACTTTTTAAGTGAGAAAACCAGGATTAAAATCTGTCTGATTAAAATTTCTTCACATTATGGCCTGTAAGTTTGAAAGTAGCTCAGGATGGAGGCCAGGAGCCATTACCCTTTATGAATCTTACCAAATGGTGAGGACAGAATTTCTTCAGGACTCCGTTGTTCTCATTCTCATCAATTTTCCTCTGGTCATAAATCCTATAATGAAAGAAGCAATCAAAGTGTCAAATCTTACAAAGTGACCCCCTGCAGAGTTGTAAGACAAAGGCTCTCCCCTAATCCAGCCTTTAGTTTGTTCTTTTTAGCAAAGGTGTTCCCCTCTTCAATTCATTTTCAAACTCTACCTTATCCAGTATTTTCACATCCCTTGCCAACAGGATTTCTCATTGCCCCAGAGCTCACCAATTAGACTAGACTGGCTGACAAATAAGTCCCAAGGATCCTCCTATGTCTCCCACTCCAGCTCCACCTGTAAGTATCAGTCCCCACATTTAAGTGTGTTCTGGGGATCAACCTTAGGTTCTGTGTCTGAGAGATGAGCACTTTATGGATTGAACTATCTATCTTTTAAGCCCCATTTAAACTAATTTAATATTAGATTTTTTTATATGTATGTTACTTATTCCAAAGCATTTATCACTCATGGACAGAGGCTATACTTATCTAAGGCAACAAGTCTTTAAGATTTATTTTTGTGTATGAGTGTTTTGCCTGCGTGTGTGTATATATGTGCATCACATATATAAATGTAGTATTGCAAAGGTCAGAAGAGGGCATGAGATATCCTGAAACTGGAGTTCTAGAGGTTATGAGCTGCCATGTGGTTATGAAAACTGGACCAGGTCCTCTAGAAGAACAGAAAGTGTTCATAACTGCTGAGCTATCACTCTATCCTTTCTTCCTTTAACTTTTTTGGGCTAGTTTTCTCTCATAAGCCACAAATACTATCACCAAACCAACAGTCTCCTGAAATTATCTTTAGACAACTACAGTCAAAATATTGAATGAAAAGGTCTAGAAAATCAATGCATTAGTTTTAAATAACTTTCATATAGTATTTCTCTAGCATTCTACTTTATTACTATTAGTCATTGCTGTTAAATCAACCAATGTGCCTAATTTATAAACTTCCATAGGTTTATCTCTCACACACACACACACACACACACAGAGAGAGAGAGAGAGAGAGAGAGAGAGAGAGAGAGAGAGAGACAGAGAGACAGAGAGCACGCACACCTTTCGGGGTTCAGTACCACGCAGAGGTTCTAAGCTAACCAGGAAATACAGCCTCTATAAATGAGGGAAAGTTACTGTCCTTTCTTTTGATGATAAAATTCCACTACCATACTTTACCTACTGCATCTCCTGACATCTGGAAATCTACTTTAAATCTGTGTCTCTTACTCTGTGCTTTATATTTACATCTACTTAACAGATGCTGTAATAGGCTGCCCAAAAGCAAACTCATTTTCTTTCCAAAACTAAACTCTAAATCTATCCCTGTCCCTTCAGACTGTCAATGACACTATTCTTAACACAAATGACCAAACCAGATATCAGCTCATTCATGCACAATCTCTCTTTCATTAAGATGCTATTTTTATAAATTCTTTGACAATCTCATACATGTATTCAATGTGTTTTCTATCATGGTTATGTCCCACTCTTCCTTAGGTATTTTCTGTCTTTTATAACCAATTTACTTCTTGACAGCTCCTCTCCCTGGGTACAGTGTTTTGGTTTTATCTGCTCTTCCCACTTCCCTCCATCATGTTCTACCTACACTACTGTCATATTCCTTCTGATTTTCCTGCTAATGTTGCCATCAAGACTATACCCAAAATGCAAAATGTCATGTAAGTTCCCTACTTAAATCTCTTCACTAATTTCTAAACCCTTTACTGAAAACAAAGTTCAAAGTTCTTAGGATGGCTACTTATAGCTGCCTTTAAGGCCCTTCACAATACATGCCTAACACTCCACAGGCAACAACAAGTCTGTGATCAAGCTACGATGGTGGCCCACACTTCCAATCCTAGCAGTGGGACATAGAGACAGGAACAAGAGTTTACAGCCAGCAATAACTACACAGAGCACAAGGCCACCCTGAGCTACATAAGATACTTTCTCAAAATTTAAGAAAGGAAAGCCTCTTCCATGTTTCCTGCAATATACAGCGTCATCATGTACTTCCACACCTCTCCCTAAATTGTTATCTCAAATACTAATTACCCAACTGTCTTTAATACTTTCTGTACAGAGACAAACTACAAATAGTGAAATGTTTTCCAGTGTGCTTGAGTTTTACTTGAGTTCAAATAATTAGTCACTTGAATAATACTGTATAAGTTACAGATGCTAAATAAACAAATCGATATATTCCTGGCAATATCTAAGCAATCTGCATAAAGAGAATACCCAGGAAAATGGTTATATTACTCCTAAGTAAGTTTATCAACTGTCATTTTTTTCTCTTAACTAAGTTTAAACCAACAGCTCTTTTAAAAAAAGATGTAAATAAGAGTTCAAATGCCACTAGCCCATTTAAAAAGTTTAGTAAATAGCCAGGCACGATTGGACATGCCTTTAATGTAACTCAGGAGGCAAAGACAGAAAGAGCGCTCCAGCTGGGAGTACAGTGAGACCCTGTCTAAAAACAAAACAAACTACCACCACCATCACACCAAGTTCAGTATGTCAGCAAATTAGTGGAAAGTACTAAATATTCAAAGCCCATGGGGGTGGTCTGTGGTGTATGGACTCCTCTGTGTTCATTAGTACCCAATACTCTTTGTTTAAGGGATACTTACCCTTCTTTTTCTTCCAGTCATAAAATAGGATGCAGGATGCCAGACCAGGGGCTGGCACACTGATAAAACAAGACAAAGAAGCCTGGCTGGCCACCAAGCATCCACTGTCACTGGAGCACTACTGTGCTGGTGAACAGTATGTGAATGATCAGTCACGGCTATGTTCCAGTAAAACCTTGTTTGCTTAAAAGGATCTTTACTTATGTGTATGTGTACATGCCTATATGTGAGTTCTAGCGTATGAACTACAGAGACGAGAGCACTGGATCCCTAGAGCTGGAATTACAGGCACTTGTGAGCTACCCAACCTGGGTGCTGGGAATTGAACTGTGGTCCTCCTAAAAAGTCATTTCATTCTAACCTCTAAATTGTAAAACTTTGTTTAAAGAAAAAACAAAAGACAAATAAAAAGGTCAGCACAGTTTACCAGGCCCTGCATAAGATAGTGTTATTAAAAAGATGAATGCAAAAATTTCCAATATTTTCTGAACCTTGGGCTTGCCAGTTCAGACAACAAGCCGCAGGGATCTGCTTGTATCTTTCTGCCGTCTAGTGCCGGGATTACAGGTGTCTGCTAACATGCCCACCTATTTCTAAGGGAGTGCTGATGATCTAAATTCAAGTCCTCGTGCTTGTGTGGCAAGCACCTTTATCAACTAAACCATCTCCCTAGCATCCTTCTCACAGCCTATATGCATCCCTCTCTATAAGCTTTCAGGCAACTTCTCACTGGTTACCCTAGACTTTTTACCCCTATTTGACCTAGCTCTGATGTTCTTCTAATGTGCTAATCTCAATCTAAGGATAGGGGCACTATCTACCAACTGTGCCTAATGAACCAAAGCCTATCCCAAATCTCACACTAGTAAGTTTACAAGACAACCAACTAAAACTACCGATTTATCTCTAAAAGATTCACCTCTGATACTCTCTTCTTTTTAGTGCTAGGGATCCAACCCAGGATTCAAACAGTAGACAACTGCTCTGATACTGTGCTCCTCCAAGTTCTTAAACCAATCTCTACAGTTTAATTGTAGGAACTCACACTCATATTGCCTTCATTTGCTAATTTCTTTTCCATTAGTTTATTTTTCTTTTTGTCTGCTTTGGCTTTAAATAAAAAAAAAGTATGTCTCCCTAAACCTGTCTTCAAATGCTTTTTCACAACCCTAAAATAAAATAATTATGTGAAGTCTTGAGGCTGAACAGGCTATTTCTCTATATTCCTTGTTTCTTTCTTGAAAGAAAACTATAGAAATTCTTTTAGGCCAGTAGTAAAAGCAATGGTGTTATTATACCAAATGAAGTATTTGGTATGTTTTCAAATCTGTACCAGAAAATAAGAGATTGCAACAACATTCAGTAAGCTAAACTGAAGTGTAAGAGAATCTGAGATGAGTATAACATTGAAGATCCGGGTACCAAAAAGACTCTGTGCTCATGCAGAATTACTATGGCTCAAAAATACATATGTGCTCCTGTCAAGTAAGTAGGCTGCCATCTGCTAAGACACTAGGGGTGCACAAAGGGACCAAAAATATTGATGCTGATAAAAGATGAGTATTTTATTCCTTTGTGCATGCACTGAAATGCTTAAAACAATTCTCAGCCATACTTTTAACCATGGGAAATTATAAGCTGTGGAATAGGGCACTCACTGAAACTTTATTAGGATCTTCGAGTAAGTCAATACAGCCAACTTACCCATTCCTCTGTAAACATCTTGATCTCTGTAGTTAAATTCTTCATAACAGAGACTTTTCAAGCAATCTATTTCTTCAAGAAAAAAAAAAAATCCCAACTAAAAGTTCAGTGACTTAACCCTGAAAGTTCTGACAACAGCCTTTTTGATCAACAGTATCCTATATAAAAATAGTAAGGGGACTAAAGAATTGTGCCAGAGGCTAAGAGCTCCTAGGACCCACATGGTAGCTCACAACTACCTATAACTCCATTTCCAGGAGATTCACAGTCCTCTTCTAGCCTCTATCCTCTATGGGTGCCAGGCACACACATGATGTGCACATATACATGCAGGCAAAAGACTCATACAAACAATACAAACACAAAATATTGGTACGTATTTAAAGACTATATGTATATGTATATGTATATGTATGTTTATACACACACGCATACATATATATATTTGTTTTTAAAGACCAAATAAAAGAAATTTTGAAAGAATAACAGATTGTCCAGGATGCCTGAACAAGGTGAACTTATCTCATGATTCTAATTAATACAAGTAATTTCACAGTAGGTATAAAAATGTGCTTTCATTATAAAAGAATTTCAACTACCAGCAGAACAGAAAAAGCAAACACCATCTTCCTAATCATGCCATTCCTCCTTCTTCAAACTGACAATCTCTAAGAAATGGCGAGCCGAGTCATGCGGGTCAGAAGTGAACAGCTGGTGAGGTGGGAAGAAAGAGCGATGCGCTTTCCCCGACATGTCTCAATAGCTGGTGCTAAAAGCATATGTTCACAGCAATGAAGACATTACTACAGATAAACAACAGTGGTTCAGAACAGAAGCAAAACTCCTCAGTTACAGAGTGTTCCCAAGGCAAAGTCCTTCTAAATCCAACCACTGTTCAAGACTGCTACTGAGGAGCTGTCAAGATGATTAACTGGGTCAACACACTTGCTGCTCAATGATGCAAGTCTCACAAACTGAGTCTGATTCCTGCAACAAGTGTTAAGGCAGAGCTGACTCCAGAGCTGTCTGCTGCCTGCCACACGCACGCTAATGTGTACAATGGCATTCATGCCCTCATCGAATGTATCATACCCACACACAGTAATACAAAAATTAAATGTGAAAGTTATCTGGAAAGACTGCTAGTACAAGTTTGATTTATATAGGAAAATAGTGGAAGGCACATATGGGTTTATGTCTTAGCCACTATGTGGGACAATTTTATCATTCTTTAAAATATAAAATTTCTTTAGAACATAATAATCCCAGGACATGAAAGCTAGCAAAGCATCAACGCTCTCTTCTGGCTTCCTCAAATACCATTCAAGAACATAGTGTCCAGTTACATATATGCAGACAGAACACTCATGCACATAAAATAGATTAATTTTGAAAACGCTACTCCCCTATAACATGAAACTTCTCCGGTTGTTTTAATAGGGAACAGAATGTCTCAGAAGACTTTTAAGCATTTCCAAAAGGGTAAAAAGTTCAACATGATAGTTAATGGATTCCTACTATTTGCTAACAGCACTGGGGAGCATCTGGCAACATACAATGTATCATCCTAAGTCTCAGACTCTCAAACATCCGAAAGACTGATGAACTCACCTAACAAACTGATCTCGTCCACCCACTGCAAACTGGTGGGTATTGGCAGGGTTCACGTAGATAGTATACAGCCCCACTTTCTTCTCTTTCTCTTTTGTCACCACCAGTTTCCTTCAAAAAGTAGAAAAAGCAGTTATATTCTCCAAAAAACCCAGATGTAGCTCAGCATGGCAGCTCAGATCTGAATCACAGCACTCAAGAGATTCACTACCTGACTTGAAGGCCAGCCTGGGCTACAGAGCAATGTCTCAAAAAGAAAACGAATACCACCAAAAAAAAAAACCAAAAAACCTAGAAGATCCAAGAAAACCAAAAACCCAGCAGATTAAATGCAGACATGGCTAGAAAGAAATCAAATTCTAATCTGTACCAAAAAGAAAAGGAAGTATATTTTGTTTTGTTCTATTCTGAACTACAAAATAAGGAAATACACTATACTATTCTGAGGACTGGGGAAAACCATGAAGAAATATTCTAGTGTTGTTTGACGAACACAGGCTGGTAATCATTGTGGTGACTGAGCCAGAGTCATAGAGATATCCCACCCACTTTCTCCCATGTAGAGGATGGGGGAAGGGAAGTACAACAGGGAAGAGAAGAGGCTGCCACAGTGGCATGTCGGTTAATCCCAGCACTTAAGTCTCAGACAAAGCACAGCCATGACTTCAATCCTTTAGACAGGTGGCACATGGCTGTGACCCAGCACTTAGAAAACAGGCAGGAAGAGCTGGAACTGAAGTCATCCTTAGCTATCTAAAGAGCTAATGACCATCCCAGGTTACATGAGACTTGTCCTTTAAAAAAAGAGAACACACAGGAGACTAGAGAGATGGCTCAGTGGTTAAGGGCACTGACTGCTTTTCCAGAGGTCCTGAGTTCAGTTCCCAGCAACCACATGGTGGCTCACAACCATCTGTAATGGGATCTGATGCCCTCTTTTGGTGTGTCTAAAGACAGCTACAGCATACTCACACATATAAAATAAATAATTTTAAAAGAAATAAATATAAGGAAGACTGTAAAGAAAAGATGTTTTGGGGCTAAGAGAAGAATCCAGAGGTGATTATCAACAAACTAAATATTATATGCAATAAGAATTCATCATTTGTACAATGTATGGAAGCTGAAGCTAGAGAGATGGTTCAGTGTTTAGAAGCACTGGCTGTTCTTCCAGAGGTCCTGAATTCAAATCCCAGAAACCACATGTGGCTCACAGCCATATGTAATGAGATTTGGTGCCCTCTTCTGGTGTGTCTGAAGACAGCTGCAGTGTACTCATATCTAATAAATAAATCTTAAAACATGAATAAATAAGATGAAAGCTGGCAAATAGCTCTGTGGTGAGTGCGCACCAGCCAAGGAAGAATAGACTCCCCCAAACTGTCTTGACTTTCATGTGCACACCTCAGCACAAATGTTATACACACAATAAGCAAAAGAAGATAATTGTTTTTAACAAATGGATGCTAAAAAGATGACTCAGTAGGTAAAGGCAAGCCTGACAACCTGAGTCTGGATTCACAAGGTGGAAAAGAACCAACTCCTCAAACTAATGTCTGATCTGCATGTGTGTATTGTGTATATGTAATGGAAAAACTAAAACTACACATACAGATGATTGGAAGGCACCATGTGGTTGCTGGGACTTGAACTCAGGACCTTTGGAAGAGCAGTCAGTGCCCTTAACTGCTGAGCCATCTCTCCAGCCCCCGAAGGATGATCTTCTGATGACCTTCATGGCATGGGCCTAAGAGAACCCTAGGGAACCTCAAAACCTTGGTTATATAAAAATTAGCTAACCAACCATAATTTAGCCCAAAGTAACAGTGATTTTATAGAACTCCTCCTAGATCTAAGTGCCCAATTTGTCAAATATGAGATTGTGAGTATTGATAAGCTTATAGAAAAGACATCAAGAAACTATAAAGAGCCTAACTTCAACTTTTTGTTTTTTAAGCTTTTATTCATTTTGGAATAATGAAAATGAAAACAAGAAAAAGACAAGTACCATATTTAAAGTTACTAACAATAGTTATCAATAACTAGAAAACTGGGCAAAGATACACCGAAAGCATTTTGTTTTGTCCCTGTATTTTTTGTGATTTAAGTTAAAGATGTAACTATTACAAAATCAATACAAATGAAAATAATGTATATATTTATAGGACTTATAGAAAGAGAGATAGCCAAAGATACTGAAATTCAGATTACTTAAGTTAATTTAACCAATAATGACTGGGTTGAGACTTGGCATAGACATGCCTGGATCCACACATGATTTTTGCTCTTTAACCAGAGAGATGTCAGTGGGTAAAGGCACTTGCTGTGTAAGTCTGGTGACCTGAGTTCAATCTCCAACCCACATAAAGGTGGGAGGAGAAAGCCAACAGTACAAAGTTATGACTTCTGCATGCACACACGCACACAAACACACATACACACAGGCACAAATAGTAAAATAAAAAAGGAATTTTATTCTTCTATTGCATTATACAGTTAGAAATGGACTTCCATGTACAAATGACTTATAGTATAACAAAACTCTACTGTATCATTGATCTTATTTTCAAGATTTTTCATTAGTTTTCTGTATGTGATTTAACTGAAAACATATAGGACTGTATCTCTAAGTCAGACTGTAGAGAAATCTGCTTCTTCTGGTAAGCTGAATGGTAGATAACTAAGTGAATGGAGAACAGATCAAATTATTAAAGTCTACCTATAAAAACTGAGCTTTGAGAAATAAGGTAGATTAAGCATTTCACTCCAAAAAACCGACACAAGAAGCAAGGACTCCCCAGCCCCTTAAGCTATCTCTTTTAATACTTAGGTGAACCTAAGTGTCTGCTATCACCATGCCACGTGGAGTATTTCCAAAGTCAAGGAATACAGTTCTGTAAAGGAAACATGACTATGGGCTAGAAAAATGACGCAGAGGTTAATAGCACATACACCTCTTGCAGAGAATCAGAGTTTGGGTCTCAAGATCCATGCTGGATGGCTCATAATCACCTGCAACTCTAGCTTCTAGGGATCAGATGCCTCTGGCCTCTGTGGACATCTGCACTACTGTGTGCATAGCTCCATACAGACACACACATACACAAAATTTAGGATAAATTAAGCCATCATTCTAGGCCTTTGGCTAAGATTAAGTATAAGAATAAAACAAACCTTAAACAAAAGAAGGCACTATGGTTAAACTTACGAGGCTGGCCGGTCTTGTCTCAGGTCAATGGTGAAGACAACTGCATCTTCGCCAGCGGACAGAAACGTACAGGGAGAGTCTGGTTCTAGGGCCAACTGAGAAAGAGAAAGGGAAAGAATGCAGCTTCTAAAATTTAAGATGAAATCTAGTTCATTCACTTACCTTTAGGAAGGGAAGCAATTAAAATGCCTTAGTAGGTTGAGCATGGTAGGCACATACCTTTAATCTTAGAACTTGGAAGCTGAGGCAGGAGGATTTTTCTAAATTCAAGGACAACCTAATCCACACAATGAAACTATATCTCAAAAAAATAGTCTGAGTAAGTGAAATGTCCAACTTTTTTACTTTGTTACAAAATCTTAAAGAGAAATAATTTAAACTTCACTCACTCCGACTGTATGAATTGATAGCTCATTTATTCTATGCAAGTCAAAGGACAGGTAATTTGCTATTTTAACTAAGTCCCAAAGAAATCTGAACAGACAGCAAAGGAAAAACATCAACTGCTGAGAACTCACTCTAAACTGGGCAGTGGTGATGCACACCTTTAAACCCAGCACTCTAGAGGCAGACTGCTCTGTTCTGAGTTCAAGGCCAGCCTGGTCTACAAAGTGAGTTTCAGGACAGCGAGAGGAGAGAGGGAGAGAGAGGGAGAGAGGGGGAGAGAGAGAGAGAGAGAGAGAGAGAGAGAGAGAGAGAGAGAGAGAGAGAGGGAGGGAGGGAGGGAGGGAGGGAGGGAGGGAGGGAGGGAGAGAGGGAAGGAGGGAGAGAGAGAGGGAGGGAGGGAGGGAGAAAGGGAGGGAGGGAGGGAGAGAGAGAGAGAGAGAGAGAGAGAGAGAGAGAGAGAGAGAGATATGTTTCTCTCTTTTTCAGTCCCTGTATCTGAACTCTTAAGAATGTGTTACCTAGTAGTTGAGGTGGGTATTTTGTATTTGTAAGCCTTCCTTTGCATGGCATGAAAACTATGATGTCTGCCCTGAAACTGGACAGCTCTGAGCGCCTCACTGGCTGCCAACCTAACTACCCACTCTATGTTCACAGCTCTAAATAAAGCTTCTAATAACATTACTATTTTTAGGCTACTAGTTGAGAGCAGGAAAATCAGGAGGTTCCACATCCAAGAATCTAACCCCCAGCACCTTAGAACCACTAAAATAATCTAAAAACAATCAGAGTGAACATCAGGGGTTTAAAAAAGACACAGGAACTCAAGGACCTCTCAACTAACCATGACTCTAGCTTGTTTATTTTTATTTTGGGGTTTAAGACAGTCTCACTCCATAACCCAGACTAGCTCTGTCTGATCTCATAGAAATCCTGCCTCAACTTCAAGTACAGGTATAAACCAGCACAACCAGCCAGGGGCTAGGGCTAATCAACCAAGTATTTTAAGTAGAGAAGCTGAGGATCCCTTTAATGTTTGTTTTTCAGGAACTTTAGGGCAGCTGTTTTTGCTCCCTTCTCCACAAATCTAGGGAGCAAATGAATGTAGTAAGGCAGTAAAACACAATAAAAGGGACACGCCAGGGAGAGAGAGAGAAGGGAAAGAAAGCCCTCTCTGTGATCCACTGAGGACCTGGATTCCCAATCTTGGAAACAAAGACTCCTTACCTTGTGGGATGCCCCCTTGTGCTGGGCCACACGCTTGGTGTTCTTGCAGCACTGTGTAGCAGACAGTTCTGCAACTCGGACCTGTCCATCCCGGGCACACATAGCCAGGGTGGAGTCACCACTGTTAGGAAGGAACTTGGCCTGGAGTATTAATGAAAAAAGGAAACACAGAAGAATTAGAGGAGAGTCTAAGAGAAAGAATGTGTGATGAGCCCTTGTCACCTTCCCATGTACAACTAGGATGTGCTTTTTCTGCTCTGTGTACAAATCCTTCCAGAAGTAAAAGGAAGAGAAAGAAAATCACTTGTGACATAAAAGTGCATTCCAGATGGCTCTGGAAGGGAACACTACAAGATTCAACATGATGGTAAACTACAATTATGCCTTACAGGGGGAGAAAAGCAAGAAACAAACAAGGACGATCTTCAAACCTAAATTTTCCACGAAAGGAAAGAAACCTAGAAAGAATGTTAAAGAAAAAGATCATTCTCATGGATGAGTGTCTGTTATCAGTGTGGAGCATGGGACTGGGGTGCAGTCATTTCACAGAATAATCATTATCAGCCAAATCTTATCCTATGTAATTAAATGCTAGCAATGAATCTACCTGCTTAGCTTCCTTTGTTTACTTTCTCTTTTACAGTATTGGGGAAAACCCAAGAGTCTCAGCATGTGCTGCATTACTGAGCTACACTCCCAATCTACGCACATGCTGGCAAGATGTGGTACAAGCCCTATCTTATAGGTACACAAATTAAATTGTCCAAACCATAGGGCGAGGATCTGAAACTGAACAGTTTGCTTCAGGAGCCTATGCTCCCTACTACACTGCTCCACTGCCTTGTGTCAATGCACCTTTATGAATTTCAAGTATTCTATCCGTATTCGACTTCACAAAAGTCCTGATGTGACATGCAAGGAAACAAAAGGCTTCCATATGTCTCTCAGTGTGTTTCTATGGAGTCAAAGCTGGATCAAGTCCTGGCATCTCACTCCAATCACAACTTACGAGTAACTTCTGCTCTAGGCAACAACTCAGTTGTCTACCTCACGCTTCATTTTCTCAGTTGCTGTTATATCTCTATGCCTTACCTGGAAGACATTACTTTTGTGGCCACTCTCAAAGTCCAGTACTGGCTGCCGCCGCACCCAATCCCACACTACCACCTTCAGGTCATCACTGCCACTGGCCAGCCAGGTGCCACGCTGGTTAAAGTGCAAGGTATTCACACAACCGGTATGGCCCTCAAGCCCATGCTGCAGGCGGAAACGCTGTACAAAGACTCTCGCTCCACAAGCCTCATACACGAAGCGAGCACTTGAACCCAATTCCCGCTCCCGAAGGGCAGGAAGGGCTTGCCAGCGAGGTCGGGGTAAAGCTGTTGTCTCTGAAGATACCCAGTCTTCCAGGGCTCGCTCATCATCTGATGAGTCCTGGTCACGGCTGGCCCGTTTGCGCTGTACACGGTGCCGAGGTGGTTCTTCCTCCTCCTCGTCTGAGTGGTCATGAACTCGGTTTTCATCATTGATGGAATAATGGCCTGTGTCCTCCATGCTGTCAGAGTCCTTTTCTTCACCTGAGCTCTCGGTGTCTGTGCCACGGCTTTCTGTGCTGGTACGGTTGGGGCCACCATCATCCCCAGTCAAGCTCAAACTCAGGTCTGATGCCTCTACTTCAATCCCTGAGGATGTTTCCCTCCCCTCTTCAGCTCCAGACATCTCCTCTGGACTGCTAGACAGGCTTCCTGAACATTAGTGGATAGATGCAGAGAAAAATAAGGAAAAACGGTTAGGACAGTGATCAGAAAGATTTTCCAACTTGGTCCAAAAATCTACACTAAAAACTTAAAACAAATTTTAGTACATGTGTTTACTTTCCAAATGTTTATAAAGAATAATTTCTAGCCAGGCATGCTGATTCATGCCTGTAATCCAAGTACTTGGTAAATAGAGGCAGGACGATCTAAGAGTTCAAGGTCATCTTCAGCAAATTTAGGGCCAGCTTGGGCTTCATGTTTCAAAAAAGGAGACTGGGAAAACTTCTGAGCAGAAATCTTGGTTCCTTTGTCTTAACTTCCAGAATAAGAAGATCAAGGCTGGACAGGTACTTGGCATGGAGGCATACACCGGTAATTCCCATTCTCAGAAGGCAGAGACAGGAGGACTACCCCAAGTTCAAAGCCAGTCAAGGTTATATACATAAAAAAACCAAGTCTCACAAAAACCAAAACTCAGAAAGATGCGGAGACTGGAACACTATCTGAGAAGTGTGCCTGTGCAGTAACTTGGGTCTGTAAAGAAAACATATCATCACTCTTTCTTATGGAGAACCCTGGCTTCAAAATTTTATAACTTGGTGTTTAGTTTTGAGTATCTGTACAGGTCAGGAAACTAGAAAGGGTTCATATGGTGTGAAAAGCAGAGTCCCTAAGAAGAGGCGGAGCTAAAACACACTGAGAGTAGACAGTGGCAGTACTAAGCCTTAAAGAGTTAAGGAAGGGGCTGGAGAGATGGCTCAGCGGTTAAGAGCACTGACTGCTCTTCCAGAGGTCCTGAGTTTAATTCCCAGCAACCACATGGTGGCTCACAGCCATCTGTAATGAGATCTGATGCCCTCTTCTGGTGTGTCTGAAGACAACTACAGTGTACTTATGTATAATAAATAAATAAATATTTTTTTAAAAAGAAAGAGTTAAGGAAGGAAAGGGCCTGTCGAGGAAGATGGAGAGGAGGGAGTAGAAGGTGTGTTAACTAACACTAAGAATATATGAGGAGCCTTATAGAAACAATTTTGTAAGCTAATTAAAATTAAATGTTTTGAATGGAGATGCTCTGCTTCTCAGACACAGGTTAATAATGAAAATCTCAATGCCGATCATGGTATACTTCCCTAGAAGGTTACAGTCAAGTGATGACCCCAAAATAACACTGACTTTTGCTGTTAGCTGTCTACCAAAACTAGATGGTAAAAGTCTACTGCTAAAGAAACCATACAGTTTCTTTACAGGACAGAAAGATCAAGCTAGAACTAGTCTGGCCATCCCTCCTTGCTGGCTGAAGAGTGGGTGCTTGGTGAGAAGAAACGCCAATGGGCTGAACACAGCTATGTTCATATATGACTATGAGCACTGACTGCTCTTCT
The DNA here is from genome assembly GCF_963924665.1 of Micromys minutus. Classification (NCBI taxonomy): domain Eukaryota; kingdom Metazoa; phylum Chordata; class Mammalia; order Rodentia; family Muridae; genus Micromys; species Micromys minutus. The sequence continues at coordinate 69,740,138 of NC_137969.1, forward strand.
AGAGAACCTGGGTTTGATTGCCAGCATCTACACACACACCTGTATCTCAGTCCCAGAGGATACAATGCCCCCTTGCCTTTTCAGGCATGCATGTACATGGTGCAAAGACATACATTCAGGCAAAACACCCATATGCATACAATAAGTCCCTCTTCTCCAAATTTTAAAAATACACCAATGGCCAGGCATGGTGGCAAACACCTTTAATCCCAGCACTTGGGAGGCAAAGGCAGGTGGATCTCCATTAGTTTGAGGCCAGCCTGGTCTACATATAATAAACTCCAGGGCAGGCAAAGATACATAGTGAGACCTGTCTCAAAAACAAAACAAAACAAAACAAAAAGCACCACTATTTCTATGCAATGCTAGAGCATGGATGCACAATACTGTCGACCGAAGATGATTCTACAGCGGCACAAGTGTCACAGGGATAACCAACTGCTTCCTGAGGTTGCTCAGATGGGAGCGCTTCATAGGAGGGGATTTACACCTAATAAACCTAGTCAAAAGGTCATGGCTCAAGAAATCCATAGGTCCTAGGGGAAAACCTATTATTGTTGTTTCACTGAAAAGTGAACATGTCAAACTGCCTCCTAAATATCAATGTTTATATTCACAGATATGAGTTCCTTCTTTTTTGCAGTGAGCCATGGTTAACACAGACTTATAATTTGGTCAAGGCACTAAGAATAAATGGCTATTCAGTGCTTAATCATAAATAAAACATTTATATAAACTCCCTATTAAGGCTCAGAGAATATCACAAAAGGGGCAGCAAGAATAAAAGAGCTGGAGAATGGGGAGAAACACTAAGAACTGTTTTCTTTTAGACAAGACAACCACTGCACTAATGAACTCACGGCTGTGGTTACCTGCATGTGACCCGCACAAGGTCAAGTCAATTAGGATTCCAGAATAACTGGGGGAGTGCTTATGATGCCCTGTATCATAGAACAAGTATTGGCAAATGATGGCTGCAGGGGAAAGGGAGTCACCTTTCTTCAGGGGTACAGCAACTGGTAGATTGTCCCCACTCCAAATCTAGTGGGTTATTTAAAAAAAAAAGAGAGAGAGAGAGAGAGAGAGAGAGAATGACAATATGAAAGTTGGAGGAAGAGATGTGAGAGGGGTCAGAGGAAATGGGAAAAACAGGGTGGATATGGTCAAGATATATTTTATGCATGCATGAAATTGCGAAAAGAATAAATTTTTACAATGTTTCTTTAGAAAAAAAGGTGTGTGTGTGTGATGTAACTACTTTAGATTCTGCCCTGTTTGAGACAGGGCCTCAAAGATAACCTACCTGGTTTGCCTAGAACTCATTAAGTAGACCAGGCTGACCTCCAACTGTGGTATCTTTTTTACTTCCTGAGTGCTGGGATTACAGGTATACACTGTGCACCACTACACTGTGCACCACATCTGGCTTCAGGCTATGTTCTGTTTGATTAAGGCCTATCTCAGTTGAACAATGTAAGAATATCTTGTCCAATGTGTAAAAAGGCACAGCCTGTTAATAAAGGCACAAGATAACAGGTAAGACATCCTCCCAGAGAGGAACTCTAGGAAAGAGAGAGACACAGGAGATTCGCCACCAAGATCAGCTATATGGCAGAACTTAGGATGAGCATAAATGGGTTAACATAAGAGCTAATTGGGGGAGCAAGTTTGCTTAAGGCCATAAGCACTTCGAATAAACCTATGCCTCTGTATCATTATTCAGAGCTAGGTCAGGCATAGAAAAAAACCTAAGCAGTTACAGAGAGATCTCAGAAGATTTCTCAGGGAGGACTGCTATGTCATCCTTGTGTTTGGAAGATGGTAAATAAATGACAAGAAAGCACAATGGCCTCTGCCATTTCCCAAGTCAGGAAAACACGGACCTCCTGCCGCTAAACTGCTTTCTTTCAGAAAGATCTCTTTTTGTTACCATGGCATTTACTTATTTAGTGTATGTGTGGTCATAAAAGAACAACCTGAATGAGTCCTTTCCTTCTACCATGTGAGTTTCTAGGATCAAACTCAGTCATCAACCAGGTGGCAAACAACCTTATTATTCACTGAGCTGTTACTAGCCAATCTACTGGTTCTTAAAACCCAGGAAAAGGTGACTTGAAGAATTTTAAGCTGGTCATTATGATCACTTACATAGGTTCTCACCCCTTTTCTAGCAAATATTTTAACTTCAACTAGCTAGTCTTTAAGTAGTCTCATTATATGGCCCACCTAGCCTCAAACTCACAAATATTCCCATTTTAGCTTCTTAACTATTAGGAATATGGGCACAAATCACCAAATCTAGTTTATTAAAAATAATCTTTTCCTTTTCTTCCATGTCAGGGATCAGACTTAATGCCCTGTACTTGCTTGGAAGAGCTCTGCCACTGAAGCTACACACCCAACTCTAACTTAAAATGTTCATACAATTTAGACACAAACTTTCAGTCTCTTGATTGGGTGATCAAACAGTTCTATCAAGAAACATACAAGAAGCTGATAAAAAGCAGGGCTATACTCTAAACAGTTCTTGAGAAGCTTGGTATAGTCTGGAACTGTTATCTTGGCAGCTACATACAGGTGGCTTCCAGTGCTTACAATTAAATGCTTTACTGGTATCTAGCAAAGACATCATGTGATGAGCAATTGAACAATGGTTATACTCAATACAAGCACAATTTCCAACCTAAGGTTAGGTTTGGAAAAATGGAGGGAAGAAAGAGTTTAAACCACTAGAGCACTGCTTACTGTTGCTCCTTTCCTCAGATGAGCACACGTTTGACCTGACAAGTAAATCAGCAGAGGGAGGCAAACCAACTGTGTCACTCTAGTGTAAGCTACTTGGGTCCAGGTCTAATGCTCTAATGCCAGAGCACCTCAGACTGTGTGGTTGTCTGGGTTGCAGCATTCATTTGTTAAATCTGTTGAAGAAATAAAACCTCTTTTCAGTGAACTCTGAGGCAAAGCCTAACACAGAAAACAGAAGTGTTTTCTTTGAAGTAACAAGAGAAGGCTGAACAACACAAAAGCCCACCAAAGAGCATAATAGTATAAAAACTGAGCTAGAACATAGAAGAAAAGTACATGTGTGGGAAGACCCACAGAAACCTGAACTTAAGAAGCAGATATGATATATGTGTTTAAGTGCAACTGGGCCTAGGCTTCAGGGTGGTAAGGAGATAAAAACGCCGCATCTAGGGCTGAGGGTACAGCTTAATGGTAGAGCACCTTTCAGTGTGTGCAAGGTTCTGGATTACATGCTCCAGCTCACATGTAACAGAGCCTTGGATGCAAGCAAAAGTAAAACCCCAAACTTCTAGAATTTACTGTTAAAATTATGATCAATGAAGGCCAGCAAGATGGCCCAGCAGGTAAAGGCACTTGTCACCAAGCCTGACAATATAAATTTTGAGCTTCCAGGCCCACAGGATAGAAGAACCTGATTCTACTAAAGTACCACAGCACACATGACACTGAATATGTAAGTGTAATATAAAGTTTATATTTATGTTTTGTGACTAACAAATGCAGACTTTGAAGGTGGTAGCACATTAATATGAGACAGAGTGTACCACAAACTTGGAAAGGGGCCCAGGAGTCACTGACTTAAGATCTAGCCGATCTAGCTTAAAACCTGGCAAATTGTTTTCTGAACAAGCCCAGAGGGTAAACATAAGTACAGAAAGTCATTTAGCACTGTAATAACTACTAGATCTCACTTGCACAAAAGTAGCTCAAAGATAGTACATAAATGGGTATGATTATATTTTAGTGAACCTTTCTTAACTTTTGAGTATATGCCAGAGGGTCACAAGCATATGTGAAAAGGTATAAGGTCCATTACTTTCCACCTTACAGTTAATCTATCAAGCTTGCTTACTCAGATTCTCTCCTCTTTCCACTTTCTGGGGCTGAAATTACATGTGGGCCATCATGCCCACCTGGTCTCTAAGTCCTCAAGCTTAGGCAGCAAGTACCCCAATAAAACTCTTTACAAAACCAAGTGGCAGGCAGGTTTGGAAACTAGTTTCCTAATTTCCAATGTAGCTAATAAACAAGCTAGAATTAAAAATATACCTATAAGCTAGAGATACAGACCTGTAGCAGAGAAGTTGCCTGTCATGTCCAAGTTTTGATCCTCAGAATGCGTGAATTTATGTGCATGTACACATGTGTACACACACACACACACACACACACACACACACACCTCTAAAATTTCTTTAGAATCCTGTTTCTTTTTTTTTTTTAATTTTTTTTAAGATTTATTTATTTTATGTATATGAGTACACTGTAGCTGTCAGACACACCAGAAGAGGACATTGGATCCCAGATGGTTGTGAGCCATCATGTGGTTGTTGGGAATTGAACTCAGGACCTCTGGAAGAGCAGTCAGTGCTCTTAACCTCTGAGCCATCTCTCCAGCCCAGAATCCTGTTTCTTTTAACTAAGCCCAATATAAAGGGATGGAAGAAAGACCCAATTCTAGATAGTTTGCGTTTAACCCTTTTCTGACTCTGTCTGCCTTTTTGGCACTGAAGACTGAACCAAAGGTCCCATGTACTCTTATCATTGAGGCACACTCCCAGACTAGTAGATTCATTTCTTATTCTCTGAAACTATTATCTAACATAGAAACAGACATCTCAAGCAACAGAGGGACCTCAACTTCCCCCAAACTCCCTCCACTTTTTTCCTTAGTCTACCTGTCTATAAACAAACTTTCAAAAACACAAACCATGTGGCCTTTTAGAAATGCATCTCTGGGGCTGGAGAGATGGCCCAGCAGTTAAGAGCACTGACTGATCTTTCAGAGGAGCCAGATTCAATTCCCAGCACCCACATGTGGCTCACAGCTGTCTGTAACTCCAGTTCCAAGGAATCTAATGTCCTATTCTGGCCTCTGCAAGACTAGGCACAAAAGTGGTACAAAGACATTCATGAAGGCAAAATAATCACACACATTAGAAAAAAAAATTTAAAGGAAAGAAATATATCTCTATATTGATTTTCTGAAACCATAAGTTTGAAGTAGTAAAAGTGGGCAGACAATACAAGGTGATTCCTGTGTACTTTCCCATACGCAGTCAACACACAAAGAGCTCCTCTGTCCCACTAAATTCAGGTCTCCACTCTCCCTTAGGAAAAGGTGGGAGACCTCAGCTAACAGTAAAGAGAGTCCCACCTGTTTTCACCCTCTTACCATTAGCTAAATCTGTTCGCCCATCTCTGTTGGGCCTTTTAGTGGACATCTTGAATAGGGTAGCCAGCCTGGATTTGGGAAGAAGAAAATAAAATAATTAGAAAAGTCCCTGGGAAAGTTAATAAAATAGACAAAGATTTAACAGTTCGTGTTTTACCATTTTCATAAGAACGAATCTTTTTTATGTGTACACTTAACAAGCTATTCTGTTGATAAGCCCCATACCCGGCTTCCCTGGATGTAATTCCATAAAGAAACATACTTGAAGGGAGGTCACTGCCACCTCTCTACTTTCTTACTGAGTAGAAGAATAGTGTTCTTCAGATGGGAAGGAAGGATCTGACCTAAAGCTTGAAACAGTAGGCATACATCTTAACAACATGTTGCTAGCTAAGTCTCAAATCACACAGAAGCCACTCAGCACTGCCCTAGGAACAAGAATCCCACTGTAGGTGACAGACATGTTTCCATAGACTCTGTAAAGCATCTGTTTTCACTAAATGAACAAGATTCTGAATCTCACTCATTTCACATACAAATCAATGGAAGAATCAAGCTATGGGGAAAAAATCCTGACCTTTGGTCGCTCAGATACACAGTGTCAAACCCATGATAAGCAAAGATTATAAGCAGAACCAGGAGGTAGTAGTACACATCTTTCATATCAGCACTCAGGGAAAGCAGAAACAGGCAGATCTCTGTAAGCTCAAGGCCATCCTGGTCTTGACTTCTAAAACAGTCAAGGAGGGCTACAGAAAGAAACCTGTCTCAAAAATGAATAAACAAACAAACAAACAAGAAAAATTATAAGCAAAGATGGAATTTGAACCCAGGAGTATCTTATATTTTTGGTTGTGAGCCTAGCCTTTAACAGCTGAGCCATCTCTCCAGCCCAAATCCAGGAGTATCTTACCATCAAGAAATAACCTTGAGCCCAGACTTAGGAGATGACCAGATTGGCCATACAAAGATGTATAAAAGCAAAGTCCCATTAAACCATCTCAGCTCATTTTACATAGTAGCAAACATCACTTCAACGAATTCTACACATTTTCATCAGTCTTACCTCTGTAGCAAAGCCCTAACTAGAACTAGGGAACATCTCATTTCTTTAAGGCTGTTATAACTCTTCTACCCTCTCCAGGGCCTTATTGCCACCTCCAGCAAACTCCAAAGAGCAAAGAATAGTATTATTCATGCCAGAGTTTTGTTTAGCCCTTTCAGTGTCTTAAACAAAAGGCAGTGGTAGAAGACAAAGTATGATTATGATCCAAGACCAAGTGCCCAGGCACCATCCTCCTATCTTTCAACAGCCTTTTCATTCCCCTAACAATCACCATAGGAGCCCATCCTTATACACTCTCTCTGCTTCTCTCCTTCACAGAAACCTATGCTGTTTCACTAAAAAAACAAAAACTTGTTCTCTGCAGAGACAACTGCCCAAAACTAATGAAAGGCCACCATGGGGAAGCAGAAATACTGAAGAAAAACAAACAAAAAAAAAAAAAAACACAGACAAAAAGGCAAAACAAACAAACAAACAAAAAAAACCCAGTACTGAATCTGAGAAAGCACCTGAACAGGATGACGAAGCCCAGCACAATTCAAGGTGTGAAAAGTAGACAGAAATAGGAGCCACTTCTAGAGCAGACTATTTTATTCCTCTCATTTCTTGTTTGAGACCAGGTCTCACTCTGTACCACAGGATGGCCTCAAATTCACAGGGAACCCTTCTGCCTCAGATTCCCCAGTGCTTGGATAATAGCTGCAGGCCACCACAAATTGCTTCTTTTCTCTTTGATACATATACAAATAAATATACATTATTTATTTTAAATAAAGATTTATGTGTGAGGTTTTTTCCTTTATGTATGCATGTATGTATGCATGCATGTATTTCTGTGCACCATGAATGTTCAGGTGCCTGAGAAAGTTAGAAGATGTTGAATCCCCTGGAAATGGAGTTATGAATGGTTTGTGAGCCATCATGTGGATGCTGAGAAAAAAACCAAGGTCCTCTGTCAGTTGAGTAAGTGTTCTTAACCTGAGCCATCTCTCCCACCCCATGTTGATGTATTCTGGTAAAAGTATTTTCCACACAACTCTTGGTTTTGTCTCTCAATAGTCACTATATTCTTTAGCATCTCAGTAATTTCCCCACTCTGAATCTACAGTTTAAAAAAACTAGATTATAAAATCTTAAGAAATAAGGAAAGTTATTCCACTACTGATCATAAATAAAGCAGACCACTGCTATTATGGCAAAGTAGGAGTAGATGAGAATGTTTTTCCACTTCTAGAATTAAACGGTCTACCACATCACATTCTCACCCCACTATTATCCATTTGCAGAGGATAAAACAGCAGCTCCCCAAAACCATTCTCATAACTAAATAGCCTCAGGCGGCCCGGAGCATGTAGAGTTGTCACAGTTCTCTAAAAAGGTATCTGCTTTCCTAGTCTCTATGATGACCTGGCTCTGAGAAGTAGGGAAAAGAAGCCATAATGTCCAACTCCTATCCAGAGTGTACAATGTAGTCTTCTGGAAGAGAAAATGACTTAAGGGACTTAAAAAAAGGATTTTCTTTATGAAGTTGACAGATCTCATTACTAAACTCAGAATCAAAAAAACCCTGTGAATGCTTATGCAACAAACCACAACAGATAGTTTCTAAAAATTAAATTTTAACAAAATCAGTCTCAAACTAAAATGTAAAAGATCCCAGACAGTAGTGGAACACACCTTTGATCACCACACTCGGGAGGTAGATCTCTTTAGAAATCACAGGTGGATCTTTGTGAGTTCAAGGGCAGCCTGGTCTACAAATCAAACAGCCAGGGCTACACGGTGAAACCCTGTCTCAAAAAACCAAAACAACAACAAAAGTAGAAGTTCAAGAATTTAGCAGTTGAGTGAAGCCAGTAGTCCACTGCATCCTGACAAGCTCCTGACCATCACTGGACCTTGCTTTCTTCATCTATAAAATAACACACTGAAAGCTGGGCATAATAGCACATGCCTATAAATCCAATGCTTAGGAGGTGAAGGCAGGTCTATGAGTTCAAGGTTATCCTTAGACACATAACAAATGAAAGTCAGTGTGGGCTACATGAGACCATGGCCTCAAAAAACAAACAAGAAGATTGAGTGTATCTAAGTTTAAGTATCCAGATGCCCCAAATTGTAAAACTTTCTGAGAATTAACATGATCCTCACTTTCAAATTTTAGAGCATTTCAGATGTTTATGTTATTTATATGCAAACACTCCCAAATCTAGGGTTGAAGTATTGGTTAACAGTAGAGTGCTTAGACAGCCCTATGAGGATGGGCTCAACACACAATGCTGCAACAACAATCTAAAAAGCCAAAACACAGAGAGGAAGAAGCCGCCATGAGAGATGTGGCATGAGCATGTGACCAAGAGAAGCAGCAGGTAACCGAGGACACAGGTGAGAAGCAGAAGGTAACTGAGGACACAGGTGAGAAGCAGCAGCTAACTGAGGACACAGGTGAGAAGCAGCAGCTAACCGAGGACACAGGTGAGAAGCAGCAGGCCTGCAGTTACAACAGTAGATTAGGGCTAAGCCCGGAATTATCAAGCTAAAATAACCAGTCTGGGGGGAAAAAGCCAAAACGGCAAATGCTTCTGGTCTTGACCACTTTAGGTCAGGGATATTCAACTTGTACTTATTCTAGAGATGTTATACATCAGTAACATTTTATGCTAAAATATATGCAGAAAGGGGCAATGATCAAAATTTTATTAATGAACTTCAGTGTAAACTGAGCATTTACCCCCAATATGCATGTATACACATATAATCAGAGTGCATAAAATATTAAGGTTCAACAAACATGGAAGCACAGATGGGTAATCCCAACACTTGAGAAACTAAGAATTAGAGGCAAACCTGGGTTATACACTGAGTAACAGCCAGCCAAAGCTACATAATACAACCCTATCTCAAAAACACAAAATAGGGGATCTGGAGAAATGGTTCAGAGCTTTAGAGCATCGGCTGCTCTTTCAGAAGATCCAGGTTCAGTTCCCCAAACAAATCAACACACACACATAACTCACAACATAGCTCACAACAGTCTGTAACTCTGACTCTAAGGAACAGGATGCCCTCTTCTGGCCTCCACAGGCAACAGGAATGCATGGGATGCACAGGCATGGAAAAACACCCACACACACAATAATAAAATAAAAATAAATTAAAAAAATGCAATAGGGCTAGCAAAATAGCTCAGTAATGTGCCTGACCAAGCACCAAGCTTGCAAATCTGAGTTTGAACCCTGAAATGCACTTAGTGGAACAACTGCAAATTGTCCTCAAACTTCCTCAATTTCACCATAGCACATACAAAAAAAAAAAAAAAGAAAATTTTAAAAAGGTGTGTTAATTTTTCTAGAATATATACCAAATAAATATTTCAGCATTCCTTTTCTATATACTACTGGATCGTATGTATCCTTTAGTGAGTGTATAAATTCTCATTTTGGAAACTATTTCTCTAGAAAACCAAGAAATTGTGGGTTGAGGAGAGGTTTAGTGGGTAAAGTGCTTGCCACATAAATGTTAAGAATGTGTTCGAATCCTCAGGCCCCCACAGCAAAAGCTATGGTAGCTCACATCTGTCATGCCAGTGTTCCTAGGAGAATGGAGCTAGAGACTAAGAGAACTCACAGAAACTTCCAGTCTCGTTAGCTTGGTGGACACAGGTGTAAACAACAAAGACCCCACCACAAACAAGGTGAAGTTGAGGGCAGCCACCACCTGAGGCTGCTTGCCTCTGCCCACAACACAAATGCTATGGAATATGTATGCTTGTTCGTTCGATCTTGTGTTTGTCCCGCTCCCCCCCCACACACACTTATAGGAATTATTACAATAATACAACTAACTAGCTGAGAGAATTATTGAGAAGCTATTTCAGTCAAAATGAAACATCACCAATTCAACTCTATTGCAGAAGCTATAGTAACTGCCTGCAATTCTTACATTGAAAATGTCATTTCTAATGTGACAGTATCTAGCGATGGATGAAGTCTTTAGGATACAATCAGGTTCAGATGAGGTTATAAAAATGACTATCCTCATGATGGGATCTGTGCCACTGTAAGTGACAGGTATTTCTCCCTTTCTTTCTGGCATGTGAGGGTACAGTGAGGAGGCAGACACCTATAAGCAAGAAGACAGCCACGACCAGAAACCATCCACAATGTCGCTCTTAGACTTCATCCTTTAGAATTGTAAGAAATAAAATTCTTTAAGCCAGCAGTCACTAGTATTTTGGCACAGCAGCCTGAGCCATTTTAAGACACTGGTCAAACTAAAGCAGGCAGAGACAGTACAACTGTGTCCTACAACTTAAACCCCATAACCACTGCAGAATCTCTTCCACTCACCAACAAGATAAATACCATTTGATTCAAGCCAAAACCATCGTTTTCATTTTTCAATGTATTACATAACCCAAAACTGTTTCCACTCTGATCAATTAACATGTCAAATCTGGTCCAGAGGAACCCTTCTAGCTGAGGGAGCCGATGAGGTCACTGTCTCAGGTAGCTGCAGGAGTTTAGATTCGCTCAACTGCCTATACTCTAAAAATAACCATGACTCCTGCCAAAGTGAAGGTTAAAGAGGAAACTGTTGAGTATGGGGGTGGGGGTGGGGATGATGTGTTATTTCAAGTTCATTAGTAAATCCCAGTGATCTAGTTTGTTTTTTCTGTTTTAGTAATAACACCTTAAATTTCTAGCTAGCTATATGACAGAATAACAACTAAAACTCAAGCAAAAAATAACTAAGAATCTCTTATTTAAAAATTGTTGGGGGCACACACACCTTTAGCCTCAGCACTCAGAAAGCAAAAACCTCTGAGTTTGAGGCCACGCTGGTCAACAGAGCGTGTTCCAGGACAGCCAGAACTACACAGAGAAACTCTGGCTCAAACAAACAAACAAAAAAAAAAAAAAGGCAGGGCTTCCCTGATGATGAACGATCTCAATAACAAACCGCACGTGCTAGAATAATTGGATATCACAGTGTAAACAACCTCAGCCCCTAAGCTGCACACTACCCACAAGCTGGAAATGAGGCGTAGCATATAGATGAATGGTAGAGCACAAAAAACTTTAGGTTCAATCTCTAACATCCCTAAAAGCAAATAAATCAAAAGACTTGCACAACTTCACAAAGAAAACACCACAGATAATCTTTATAAACTTTGATTAGGTAACTATTCTTAGGACAGGAAACAACCGCAAAGTTTTAACATTAATAATTGGGAGTTATTAGCGAAATGAAAAAGACTCTCCAAAAGACTAGACAATAAAAAGATAAGCTATAGACTGTTAAAGAAATATCTAGTAAACAAATGGATGGCAGCCTAAATATACTGAACAATTTACCAAAGCCTGGCACGATGGGACATACCTCACTTGGAAGGCAGACCTCTGGGAACTGAAGACTAGCCTGGTCTACACAGTAGGTGTCAGGCCAGCCAGTGTACAGAGTGGGACCTTCCTCAAAAACAAAAAGATTCCACAACAACAAAAAAACTTTTTACAACATATAATGATCATTTGAGGACAGGTTCTGAACATTATCAATAATTAGAAAACAATAAAATCAAACCACTGAAACTACTCTAACCATCTTCAGAATGGTTAAAGTACTTTAAGAAAATTTTACTGGCCTGGAGAGATAAAGAGCACTGACTGTTCTTCCAGAGGTTCTGAGTTCAATTCCCAGCAACCACATGGTGGCTCACAACCATCTGTAATGGGATCTGATGCCCTCTTCTGGAGTGTCTGAAAACAGCTACAGTGTACTCATATAAAAGAATTAAAAAAAAAAGAAAGAAAAATTTACTTTATATTGAATATAGACAAAACAGAAATTAACTAGAGGTTTCATATACTGTTATTTAAATTCCAAATAGTATAGTCAGTTTGTAAAAAACATTTTGCCAATTTCCTAAATAAAATATAAATTTCCACATAATTCAAGAATCTCATCGTCTAAGCATTAACCCTACCTCCAAAACTAAAAATGTCTGTCCACAGAATTAGCAAAACCTACAGCTATTATGTTTCAATATTATTTAGATACATTAAAAACACTAAAAATAACTAAATGTTCCTCACCTGGGTCAGAGATGAACATACTCAAGTTCTGTCCACACAGGCGAACTTCTAAGAAACAACAGGCAGACATGAGCTAATTGTCACAACCCGAAAGGGGGATGGAGCTCAGGTTTGCCTTGCTACATATCAGAAACTAAACTCAAAACATCATGATACTGGGTTATCATAGAATTCCATCTGTGGAACTTTCTTTAAAGATGAAACTAAGGCAGACACCGGCTCGGGCTCAATGGGGCAGTGGAAGAGAATGTAAACCGATCACAAAGCAGAGAAGCTTCTGGAGTGATGGGGATATAATGTTCTATGTCTCATACACAGTGCCATTATATAAATGTCTGAGCATTTGTCAGAGCAGGCAACCTAAAATTGTAAAAAAAATTTTACTATATGTAAATTACACTTCAATAAATACAGTATATAAAAAGTAGGTAAAAAGGAGTGAAGAAAAACTCATGGAAATTGCTACGTAACAGATAAGACTTAACAATTAAGCACACTAAATTTGAAGCTGGTTAGGTATCACAGTGGTTAAAAGAACACATTGCTCTTGCAGAGGATCAAAGTTTAGTTCCCCACAATCCACACTGGGTAGCTGACAACCACCTATAACTCCAACTACTGAGGGATCCAATGCCTTTATGGACACCATACATAAATATACAAATACATACATATATACATATAAATTTTTAAGCCACTAAACTAGCAAGGCTGTGTTATTATCCCTATTATTACTCTAGTAGCTTTTTTTTGGAAGGAGGGATTTGTTTTGTCTCTGAGACAAGTTATTACCACGTAGCCGAGAGTGGCCGAGATTTCACCACGAAGCCCAAGCTGGTCTCACACTTGCATTGATCTTATGTACTGGTCAATGCATCATAGCAAATGAGTAAAATGTCACATCTCCTAACCTAAGAGTCAAAGTACTAGAAGAATTTTTACAATTAAAGCACTTATCAGCAACCAGCACAAATGGCAAGATAAATCCAACATAAAAACTTCTAACTTTGTTTTGGTGAGTACTAATACTAAGCTTAAAAAATAATCCAAAGGGGGCTGGAGAGATGGCTCAGTGGTTAAGGGCACCGACTGCTCTTCCAGAGAACCTGAGTTCAATTCCCAGCAACCACACGGTGGCTCACAACCATCTGTAATGGGATCTGATGCCTTCCTTATGGTCTGTCTGAGACAGCTACAGTGAATGTACTCATATAAACATAGTAAATAAATCTTTTTTTAAAAACCCAAAGTATTTCTAGCAAGAGAGCTATTAATTTAACTTTACTTACTGATGCCGAAGATGGAGCTCAGGGGCTCATGCATGCATTATCATCATATACCACCATTAAGCTACACCTCCAGTGCCTTAATATTGACATTCTTCGGGGTTTTTATTTTGTTTGTTTTTTGTTTTTTCATTTTTTTAACTTCTCTTAGACTCAGTTTAAATCCTCTGGTGCCGAGGACCTATAAAAACTGCTCTGGTAACTGCACTTTCCCTTGGGCTTGACACAAATATCAACATCTAAGTAATACATGGTGGCTAACGTTCTTCATCCTTTTACTGAGAACTCCGTTTTAGTTAATTCCTTTGTTTAAAAAGTAGTTATTTTATGTGTGTGAGGACACTGTTGCTGTCTTCAGACACACCAGAAGAGGGCATCAGATCCTATTACAGATGGTTGTGAGCTACCATGTGGTTGCTGAGAATTGAACTCAGAACCTCTGGAAGAACAGCCAGTGTTCTTAAGCATCTCTCCAGCCCTTTAGCCTTATGATTTACATTTTCCCGGCATTCTCTCAAGCCAATCCATGTCTCATTATGCTGTGCAGCTGAAAGCTCTCCTATATAAACTTCTATATTTAGATTAAGTAAGGTTTTCTGAAATTGAAAGGTAATTTTCCAAAAGTTCAATTATTAGTGAGACAGGTATTTGTAAGCCACAGGATTCTCAGTTCCCATTGAGAAGATGGATGTCCCATACTGATCAGAACTGAACAGCTACTCAAGGCTAATCTCCACCCAAAGTACAAATTTGCTTTTCTAGATCCCATCATCACCCAGAATCCTTTCCTTATTCTCAATTCTTGTTTTCATATAAAACCAGCTCATTTAAGATTCATTTTCCAGGCTGGAGAGATGGCTCCGCTCTTCCAGAGGTCCTGAGTTCAACTCCCAGCAACCACACTGTATTAGTCAGGGTTCTCTAGAGTCACAGAACTTATGAATAGTCCCTATATAGCAAGGTATTGTGACTTACAGTCTGTAGTCTAATTCCCTAACAATGGCCAGCAGCAGCTGGGAAATCCAAGGATCTAGCAGACGCTCAGTTCCACAGGGCAAGCAGGCAAAGCCCCACAAGGCAAGCAGGCAGAAAGAGAGAGCCTTCCTTGTTCCAAGGTCCTTATGTAGGTCTCCAACTGAAGGTGTGTCCCAGATGACCTTGAACTCAGTGATCTCCTTGCTTTAGTTTCCTAAGATTTTTAGCCTCTATGCCTCAAGATCAGGATCAAAGGTGGGCCTCCCAATTCTGGATTGTGGTTCATTCCAGATATGGTCAAGTTGACAACCAGAAATAGCCACTACACACATGAAGGCTCCCAACCACTCGTAGTGAGATCAGATGCCCTCTTCTGGTATATCTGAAGACAGTGACAGTATACTCACATACATAAAATAAATAAATGAATCTAAAAACAATGTTTTTCATTCTCCTCTGGTTCCTACAATCTTTCCTTCCCATCCTCTGAGCAATGCAGGAACTGTGTTGTATTTCCCTCTGCTGAAGCTGGGCACCACATGGCCTCTTGTTCTCTACTACCAGATTAGATCTAGAAATTTCAGAAGCTGCTACACTGCCAAGTCTCAGCAGCATGACTACATAGGAGTGACACCAACAGACTTGCAAACATAGAATGGGAACCCTCACCAGGCCCCAGCACAGACAAAAGGAGGAAACAAAAGAGCTGGCAGGAGAGAAAAGGGTGTGGGAGAAAGCCCTCCAAAGAGAAATACCCACAACCCATTATTCAATACCAAATAATCAGATCTAAGAACATAAACATACAAGTGACGTTAAAAGGACCCAAGAGGTTATGTTTATCTATTTAGAGATGTGTGTAAAACAACAATTTAACAAAAGAGGCTGTAAATTTGAGGGGAGGAGTACAGAGAGATGTTGGGGGCAGAAAAGGGAAGAGAGAATATTATATAATTACATTTTCATTAAAAAAAACCAACTAAAAACAATAAAAATGAAAATAAAGATGCTTTAAAAAACAAACTTAGTTATTTATCACAGAGAAATATTCATTTTCTTACTTTAATATTCTAATATTAAGTAACTTCATCTTCATAATAAATAATTCTCCAAGCCAATTTTCTACTAATACTGATAGACACAATCTAGTTTACTATCCAGAGAACCTAAAAGCACTGAAATTCAAAGCAAGAAATTTGTATTGCATAAAATGGGGCCAGGTGGTACACACCTTTGATCCTAGTACTTAAGAGGCAGGTGAATCTCTGTGAGTTACAGGACAGCCAGGGCTACAGTGAGACCCTACCTCAATAAACAGACAGACAGACAAAATGTTAATGGGAGGCAGGACTTTGGGCTACTTTCTATTATTAAATATTTAAATGGGACAAATAACTATCTTCTCCTTTGGGAAGCCAGATGCAAGAACAGAAGAAAACTGGGTATTTCAGGATCCAGGAAATTAACCTCTATTTCCTACTGTACAGAAGAAATCTGTCAGCACGAGAATGCAATTGTACATTAGTGCTGGGTAATCCACTCAGAGGGTAAGCCTCCTGCACCGCCTTCTAGTCCACTGCTGGCATGCACAAGTACATAAGACCGCACCAGGCAGAAGAAGCTGAAAGTATATTGTTATTTTAATGTTATTCTTTTTTAAAAGAAGAGTCTCAACATGTACTTCTGGCTGGGCTCAAACTCCCAGATGCTGCCTGCTTCAGCTTCCCCAGTACTGGCAATTAAAGGAATGGACCACACACCTGGCAGAAGCTACAAATAAAAACAATGCATCCACACTCCTTTATATAGTCAACTAATCAACTAAGAAAAATAACTATACAACTATAATACAAAAGACACAAGTATCAAGAGCACTAAAAATAAATACAAGAGACTGAGGCTTGCAATCATAAGTCATAAGTTTGAGACCAGCCTGAGCTATACAGTGAGACCCTGTCTCAAAAAGAAAACAAAAAATAAAGTGCTATTATAACTTTTGAGAAGAAAGGAAAAGCTTTCATGGAAAACAAGCTTTTAAGGTACTTTGAAGGCAAAATAAAACTTCAAAAAGGAGGAAGAGAATGATGAAGAACAGGAAGATGGTAATGACAATGATATTCTGACAGCTCACCAGGAAAAATAAAATGGAAGTTACAAACCTGATAAACTCAAGAAAAACTCGTGGTATGCTTTAGCTAAATGTAAGAAAAGCTGGTCAAGCAGGAAGCTAACAAAGAAGAGCTAGGTCTGGGAAGTGTGTATATGTGTATGTGTGTGTGTGTGTGTGGGTGGGTGGGTGGGTGCACATGCATGTATGTATGATACATCAGGAAGGTTATTTTGTCAAAAGTAAGACAGTCTGAAATGGAAGAAATAAGTTTAAGCCACTGTACTTGTTGAGAACCTGTCTTAGGCTGATGGCACGTGGAAATAAGAAGGCACACACATGACAAACACTAGAGGATAGACAGTATTTGGCTTCATAAACACTGATAAAACAAAGTTAAAAAGATGCATTTTGAGTACAGAAATCAAATGCCACAAATGACAAGCTATGTTTAAATTCCAGCGGACATGTTACAAAGGTAGTGAGAACCAATGCAGTAGATGTAAAATTTATAAACCAGAGGCTGGCAATATGGACTCCAAAGACCCACATGGTAGAAGGAGATAATCAGCTCCTGCAAGTTGTCCCTGGCTTCTACATACCATCATGGCAAGTGTCTACCACACACAGTAAGTAAAAACAGAATTTAAATGTTTGAAAGAAATAAATCAGAGCTTGATATACAGACTTATACATTATCTAAACAGAAAGTTTAAACCCAGATGATACCTTGTAAACTAAACCTTACTAAAAAACAACCCAATCTGTACCTGAAAGTATCTATGCTCTAAGAAAGGAAGTCTGAGGCAAGAATTTTAGGATCCTTAACAAAAAGCAAGAGTGGACAGAAAGGGTGAGGGAAGTCAAGGACAGAAGACTTCTAATGTTTCACGTTTCATATACTATGAAAAGATCTTAAAAGTAAAGTTAGGCCTTTTGCTGGGGGCACTCGCCTTTCCAGCACTTGAGAGGCAGAGGCAGGTGGATCTCTGAGTTCAAGGTCAACATGGTCAACCAAGTGGTTTCCAGGACAGCCAGGGTTATACAAAAGAAACCCTGTCTTGCACCGCCCCCTCCCCAAAAGAGTGAAAAGCTATTTTTGTGGAGTTACCTAGGGAGCCATTTTGAGCTGGGAGGTGATGGGATGCTGAGACAAGGTCTTATGTAGCATATTCTGACCTCAACTCGCTGTCTACCTCGGCCTCCAGTGTGTGGATTTAAGATAACAGGTGTGTGCCACTGTGCCCAGCCAAGTGACTCACTCTTATTCAAGGAACCAGCTATTTCTCTTACCCATCCAAAGAGCATAAAACACTAGGATTCTATTAAATCAGTCTCACTGAGTTACAGGCTCACACCAGTAACTCCAGCACTTTGGAGGTGAAGGCAAAAAGATTGTGAGTTCAAGATTATTCTCAAGTAGTTTGAGGGCTTCCTATCTGGTGGGCTTGTGTGAGACCTATGTTGTCTCTTCCCAGGAAAACTTGTCACACAACACTCATGAACATAAAATAAAATATTTTCTTGAGACAGGGTTTCTCCACTTAACCCTGGCTGTCCTGGCTCGCTCTGTAGACCCAAGATGGACTCAAACTCAGAAATCTGCAGGCCCCTGACTCCCAAGTGCTGGAAATAGAAAGGACCACCATAGCCCAGCTACAAATAAATCTTTAAAGAATTATACCAATGTAAGTTCACTGTGTTGTCTCTCTGAGGATACTTTATTGCATATCTTAGAAACAATAGCATATGATTCTTGTTCTTTTCTTTGGGGAGGGGGAATTGGGGGACATTGGCCTTGAACTCAAAATTCTCTTGCCTCCGTGGCCTCTGAGTATATGGTATCACAAGCATATACCTACCTTTCCCTTCCTGAGAATTTTCCTCATTTTACTTAAAGGCATTTACTCAGTTTCTCTCTTGTAACTGAGTTGCTGGCATCACTATCCTCGCCTTTAGTGCCATCTAACCACACACACAAACGCTTTACCAATTGTCATGAGTTGCTGAATTCTATACTTTACCAATTAATATTTTTATTCCATGGTTGACAAGAAAAAAAATCCAGACTACAAATAACAGAAGCTTACTGCACAAACGGTTAGGAGACCATCCAGGCTACTGAGTTAGTTTACTCAGATACCTGAGTTCTAAATAGGAAGAGTGAATAACAGATTATCACTGCTTACTGATAACCTACTTAAAAAAAAAAAAAAGAAAAAAGAAAAAGACAGAATCAATCTCAAAGACTGAAAAGCCAACTCCATAAATTAACAAGTAAATTTAAACACAACTCTAACACCAATGTTATATAATAAAAACTTCAGTTTAGATCCTTTATCCGACATGGTCTCTCTCCACAGTTCTGACTGTCCTAAAATTCACTACACTGGCATCAAACTCTGCCTGCCTCAGCCTCCAGAGTGTGGTGATTAAAGGTGTGTGCCACAATACCCAGTACTTGGATCCTTGTTGATTCATAATCTAGCTATTTCCTGCATGGTTAGAATAACTTTTCTATAGCAAAAACAGTACAGTAGTGAATCTACTGAAAGCATAATTTAACTAGTCATTGCTTTTAAAGGCCAGTAATGTAGAGCCAGCGGTGGTCACACGTGTCTATAATCCTAACACTCAAGAAACGAAGGCAGAAGTAGCAGGGCGAGTTCCTCAGACTGAGTTACATAGTGAGCTCAGGATAAGGTTTGGCTAGTGTGAAACTGACTCAAACAAATAAAACCAGGAGAGCAGAACATGTTTATGGTGATATTAGGAAGGTAGAGACAGGAAGACCAGAAGTTCAAGGCCATCCTCAGTTACATACTGAATTTGAGGACAATTTGGGCTACATGAGACTCTTAAAAAGAGAGCAACAATGAAACCTCCTTGTTCTTTGGCAATATTTATAACTCTTAAATAGCCTTAGAGAGGCAAGAATTTTACAGTTGTAATACCCAGACTAAGAATATGATTCAATACATACAAAGAGGTCACCTGAAATCTTTCCTGAAGTTTGGAGAGTGGGTGGTGGGGCACTCACCCAGTACACAAGGCAGTAAGGAATGGTTCAGTTATTCTTTCACATATTTCCTTTTCTCCTCCACCGCTTTATGAAACACAAAGACCAGCTCATCTGCCTAGTTCATGACCACTGCCAAGAGTCTTGACATTGGAATCTAGCCCCTGGATGATGCTGACAAAAGCTAGTCAGCCCTCACCTCACTGATCTGAATGCCTTTATACTGTTCTGTCATCAAAACTTCAACTTTTATGAATTCTCAACTCTTCCAAAACAGACGTAAAAGGAAAAAAAAAACAAAAAGATTTAAAATTCTTTACCTGCACTGTATCGAGATGGTGTGGCCAGGAGAAGAGATGAGTGCTTATTTCTAGCCCTGATTCACGTTAGAAAACAACAGTGTTTCCTTGTCACGTTCTTAATAATCTGTTGGTGAGGCCCACCACAGAGCTCATAATCTTGGAGAAAATGTGTCTCTCCTGGTAGCAAAAGTTAAGCCCCTGTGGAGAGCTGCAGCCCCCGTGGACAGTAGAGAGGAATGAGAACGCACTCTGATAAGGTGTGCTAACAGGCCAAGAGGAAGAAACCAACAAAGAAACAGTTGATGTTTAGTTTAAGAATGCATTTAGAAATAGGCATATGTAAACATTTCCTATTCCTACACTACAGGCACCCTACAGGACATTTACAAAGCAAACAAATAATATGAACAATAAAACTGAATTTGAGGGGACAGCAATTAACGTGCTTACTGCTCTTGAAGAGGCCAAGTTTGGTTTCTGGAACCCACATGATAGTTCCCAACTGTAACTCCAGCTCCAAGGGATCTGGTACCTTCTTCTGTTCTAACCTCCACAGGTACTACCCTCACATAAATTCCCACACAGACACATAAACCTTAAAAATGAATCTGAGGGACAGAGGCTGTGTGACTCAGTAGCAGAGAGCTTGCTTAGTTTACCTGAAAACTAGGCCACAGTTTTTGTTTCTTTGTTAAAAGATCTCACTATATAGCTCCTGGAATTCACTTTGTAGACAATGCTGGCCTCAAACTTAAAAGATCCACTTGCATCTGTTTCCAAGTGCTAGGATCAAAGGCATTCACTACCACCAGCAGCCTAGGCCCCAATTCTTTAAAAAACAAACAAAAAACTAGGAAGATGAGGCAAAACAAACACGTGTTATGTATTACACCTATGATTGGCACCTCACACCCGTACACTCAGTACTTGAGAGGCTAGACAAGTTTGCAGGACCAGCTTGGTCTACACTGTGAATTTCAGACCACCCTGGGATAAAGAGAATTCTTGTCTCAAAAATCAAATAAACAGGCTAAAGAAATGGCTCGCTGTTTAAGAGCACTACTGCCTATTCTTGCAGAGGACCCAGATTCAATTCCCAGCACCCACTCGGCAGCTCGCAGCTGCCTGTACCTCCAGTTCCGGGATCTGCTGCCCTCTTCTGATCTCTAGCATTTGTCATCCAAGTGCTGCACAGACAGCCATGCAGGTAAAACACCCATATCCATAGAACTAAATAAACTGTAAAAGCTGGGTTTTTATTCTTAGATCTTACATATATGCATCCACATTAAAGTTTTTATTTTAGTTCACAATGAGCATTTTCCAGCTTGGGCACCATGAGGAACAAAAGTTAACATAGTCACTCTCAAACTTTTCCCAATACAAATCCTAAAGGAAGGATTGATCAAACCTACCTTCCAGAGCCAGGGAGCTTCTCTACCAGTCTGAAAACACATGATGATTCTTCTACTAAGCAATATTCTGCGAGCTACCCACAAAAGGAACTACTTAAAAAACACAAAATCCCACTATGTTTTGAAAAGTTGTGCCTTTGAGACTAAGTGGACTTAGACACCAACTAAATGGAGGCTCACTCCTCACTCCTAGCTTTTAGCCAGGAGTAGGTAATTCCTCTCCAGATGGCAAGGATGAGAACCTTTGGGTTTGGGAGAAGAGATCTGACTTGACAAAAGGCTAAACACAATTCAGACAAACCAATTCTCAATTTGTAACAGTCTAAGACTGATCCACACAGAGACAAAACACAGTACAAACAAAGCTTAAACGGCTAGAAGACACACAATAGTTTAGGGCAGCAGGTCAAAACACAGCCAATTACATTTATAAGTAATCTAACCAAAATTGCAACAAAGCTACGAAGGATACCCTAACTTTTGGGAAAAGGGGAGATGTTAAAATTGTTGAGTTTAGTGGTCTGCACTTACGCATCAGGTCAAGGTCTTGAATTGAGGGGTTAAACGCCTTCAAGGCCACTCACCTTCCTGCTTTTATCGCCGACCGAAGTCAGGCCCAAGATCCTGAGAAAACTGGTCTGGAGGTTCGCTGAAGAACTGAGAAAAGTTAAAGTTTACATGGCAAAGGTGTCTCTTCTGAACGTAGCCAGAATATTTATGACCACACTTTCCTTAGAACTATTTTAAACCAAAATAACTTACCTAACTCAATTCTGACCACTGAACAAAACCCATGCCCGTAATGGAAACACAAAGGATTAACACAAGATTTAAACGCCAGGCAAGTTATCTCCCAGCTATCACCAACACTAAAAAGTCACTTATGAGGAAAACCTGCATCTTTTCAACTCTAAACCAAACCACCCCTTTCAAGAAACTACAGAGCCGGGGGTGGGGGTGGGGAATCCGGGGGAGAATGTGATAGCTCTAGTGCGGGTTTGTTTACAGACTACACCAACAATCATGAGTCAGAAATTCAAGCCACCAGATGCTTTCCAACTAATAAGGACCAAGCGGGACCGTTTTACGGTGTCCTAAAAGATTTCGGGACCGGGGAAGGTATGCTAAGAGAACTAGATCACAAAATCACAAAGCATTCAAGAACAGACTGCCAGTTTCTTGGACCTCGGCCTTCCGTACGGGGGGTGCTGGGCCTGAGAACTTGGGATGGGGGAAGGGGACACATTGCGCGGGGGCCCTGAAGTGACTAGGAGACGCAGACAGGGCAGGGTCCCCAAATTATAAAGGGAAAAGAGTTTTCGAATGGGTCACCGGACCGACAAGAAGTCCCTGTGAATCATGGGGGTGGCCCTAGGGGGCAACCCCGGGGACTGACCCGGGCAAAGGACAAGTAGTCCTCCCAGCACTGACTCGGGTGAGGGGAATAAGACCTGAAGTCTGGGAGTTTTAGGAAAGGGATCGGGCCTGTCCTGCGGGAAAGCGGTCAGGGAGAGGGGGAACAGGCCGAGCCGGACGAAACACGGACCCGGTAGGTCAAGGGGAGGGCGTCCGGCTGGGGCAGTTACAAGCACGGGAGCTGGCGAGGCCCGGCAGCCCGCTTCCCATCTAGGGTCATCCTTCTGCCAGCGGATGCTCCGACTGTTCCAGGCCCAGCCGCCCCGTCCACTGCCGCCACCAACGCCGCCGCCATCTTACACTGGCCAGCGGCAGCCACCACCACCGTCTCGGGTCTCCGCGCCTGCGCCTGCGCCGTCACGCTTTCCGGCGGGGTTTGCGACGCTGTGCTGGAGGCGACTGAGCGAGAGCGGTCCCGCGAGCTCTGGGCTCCCAACCCTCCCGGTGGCCGCACAAGGGGCGGAGCCTAAGGCCAACCGAAGCAGCGAGGGGAGCGTGCGCGGGGCGGAGGAGTCAAGTTGTTTTCGTAGATTCAGAGGGATAGCTTGTCTTCTGGTAGTCCAAACACATGTGATCTAGGGGGTCCTAAGCGTTGAGACGAAAAATGAACCTCATTCCAAAGGGACTGGCAGGCAAACTACTAGGTGTCCTCCAGGCCTGAGGTTCTAATTCTTGTTCTAATTTTCTTTTAAGAAAAAAAAAAAAAAAAAGAAACAAAGCAAAAATCCCTTTCTCCTTTGAGGCTCAAGGCCTTCTGTCGAGGGTCACTTCCGCCTGACAGCATCCATTTGTCCATTTGTTTAAAAGGGCCACTAAAGTTTGAGGATGTTGCTCTAGTGTTGAAATGCTTTCTAAAGGTCTAAAAAGTTTGATCCCCAGACCTGGGGGTGGAAGTGAGACACCATAAAACAGGATCTAATTATTTATTCATCTGAAACAGGGTCCTTCTACATAACCCTGGCTGTCCTGGAACTATGTAGATCTCATGAAGATCACCCATCTGCCTCATAGGTGCTGGGATTAGGATTAAAGAAGTGCAAAACCACAGAGTTTAATTTTTAAAATTAGTATACAAGCTAACAGGTTACAAACCATACTCAGGAGGCCGAGACAGGGTATACCCAAGTTGGAGGTCAACCTAGAACAAGGGATCTAGTAAGTTCTGAGCTAGAATAAGTCCTTCCCCCAACACACACAACCATACACACAGGAACAAAGTAGGTTTTCATGTAGCATTTTCATGCATATACATGTGTCAATACCTGGTTCTTCCTGATCCCTTCCCACTCATTTTCCCCTTCTTGTTGGTTACCTTCCTCCAACAGTTATCATTAGCTTTTGTGACTCTCTTTATAACTCTTCCTTGCCTCTCAGTCTTTCTACTTCTCTTTTAAGTATAAATAAGTATGTGTAATTAATAGATATATGTACACATAAATTTAAATCCAGTTTCTGTGTATGGGAGAAGATGTCATATGTCTGAATCTGACTTAACATTGCTTATAATCTGCAAATATTATTTCGTTCTCCATAGCTGAATGATTCCATTGTGTATATATTCTATGTTTTCTTTATCCATTCATCTGCTGGTAGATATCTAGGTTTATTCATAATTAAGCTGTTGTAAAACTGTAGCTAACATATGGACATGCCAACTTTGCAGGTGACTTTTGTACATTGCTGTGTACTAACACCTAAAGGAAACCTAAACAGGATCCTAGGATTCCAGATTGCTCCTGGCTGAGAGGCTAGAGCACCTTGTTTGTAGCAGAAAAGTTATACCCAGGGAGTCCAGTAGAATAAGATAGTTGTTTTTCTCTATCTAAGGTAGACAGCAGAAGGAAGAGTCATTTGCTGGAATTTAACTTTGAAGAAATCCATGTAGAAAACTGAGGTGTTTTCTCTCATCCATGGGGTTACTGAGAAGCATTACAGCCTTTGAGTGACTTCTGGGTCTCAAGACAGTTTTTGGCATACCTGGAATGAAAGTAGCAGGGTGTTTTTCTTCAGGAAATATAGAGCTATATAAGGTCTTTAGTATAAAGGAATTTGTTTTTACCTCTACCAAAAGAACAACTTTTTCATGATAATCAATAAACATGCTTTTGGACAACTGTTCAATATTCAGTCCAGAGAGGCTGGCTCTTCCTGCTGCCTGCAAGACCGTATTTCATCCTGCCATGTCTCTCTTTGGCGTGACTCAGAACAACAGTTGTTGAAGATGTTGTTTTAGATAGGGTCTCCTGCATCCCTGTGTCCTGCCTCTACCTTCAGTGCCTAGATTACAGGTGAGAATCACCATTCCCAGTTTATGTGGTGCTGGAGGTTGACCCACAGGGCATTTGGCCATGTTGAACAAGTACCCTAACTACTAAACAACATCTTCAGCCTCTTTTTCCTTTTAACCAAAAGGTTAAGGCATTAAGTTCAGATTCCTGAACTCTACCCCATACCAATATCATTCCCCTCCCCCCAGTTGTTTATTTTGAGATAGGACCTATAATAGCTCAGAACAGCTTCAAATTCACTTCTGTAGCTGCTGCCTCCATCTTCTGAGGGCCAGGCATGTGCCACAATGTCTGATTTTATTCACTGCTGGAAATTAAACTGAGGGCTCATGGATCCTAGGCAAGCACTCTATTAACTGAGCTCTATCCCCAGATACATTCTATTCCAAGCTGTCTCTTGTTGACTACTTGCTGAAGTAGACATGGTAATTAATACTGTTAACTTGACAAGATCTATAATTAGTTAGGAGGCGAGCCTCTAGGCATGCCTGTAAGGGATTACCTAGATTAGGCTAATTGAGGGGGAAGACCCACCTGATTGTGGGTGATACCATTCTATAAACTGGGGGGCTTGGCTGAATAGAGAGAATGTGAATGAGTGCCCGTATTTATTGCTGTGTCTTGAATGTGAACACCATGTGCCAGCAAGCCTCACTCTCCAGCTGCCATGCTTTCCCCACCATGACTTCCCCTCAGACTATAAGCTGAAATAAACTGCTTCAGTCACATAATTTGTCCAGCACTTTGGAAAGCAACAAATACAGCTAGTTTGTTTATTTCCATTAGTGCCCTGGTGCAATTAAACATAAGATAACCAGAGTGTCCTTTAAAATGTAAGTCAGGTCATAGTCCCCTACCCAAAACATCTATTACTTTCTCATCACATAGTCAAAGTCAAAATTATCTGGACTGATGGCTCAGCAGTTAAGAGCACTAACTGCTTTTCCAGAGGCTTCTGTTTCAAGTCCCAACACCCAACATACTAGCTAACACACTCCAGGAGATCTGATGCCCTCTTCTGGCTGTGTAGGCATCGTACACAAATGGCACAGAGACATATATGGAGGTAAAACACCACACTTTTTCTTTTCTTTTTTTTAACCAAAATTATCACAGCAGCCCCTAAGGTTATACATTATCTGGTACCTGTCTTATTTCAGATTTTATTTATCTCTTCCTATGGTGCCTGGATCTATTCTAGCTTCATTGCCTTTCTTGCTATCAGGAACACCACATTATGTTCCAGCTCCAGTTCAGTGGTGTTTGACCTTGGAATGTTCAGCTATAATGTTTATTATATTGCTTCTCTGCTAAGTCAGCCCTCTATACAAATGGTACTTTGGTATAACACATCATTATCTACGTATACAGATTCTGCATCCATCCATCCATCCATTCATTCATGAGTCAGGGTCTCACTGTGTAGTTCCAGCTGGTCTTGAAATCACAGAGATACATCTGCCTGCCTCTTCCTCCAGTGTATTGAAATTAAAGACATGCACCACCATACCTGGCTATGCTTTTATTTTTACAAGAGGAGGTCTCACAGGTTGAGTATGGTGGCCCAAACCTGTAATTCCAGCATTCAAGAGGTAGAATCCGGAGGATCAGTAAGTTCAAGAACACTCTGGGCTATACAGGACCCCATCTCAAAAAACAAAGAAGAGAGGCAGGGAGGAGCAGGCCTCCCAACTGATGGACTCAAGTGATCCTGCAGCCTTACCCACCAATGTTGGAGTACAGATGCACAGGACTGCACTCAGTCTGCAACACTTTTTCTTAACATGTTTACTATGTAACACTTACCCTATAATTACATATTTAATTTAGTATGGGCAGTTTGCTGGAGTGTATGTCTGTATACCACTTGTGTGAGTACAGTGTCTGTGTAAGCCAGAGAGGGCACCAAATCCCCCCAAAACTGGAGTTACATAGTGAACTGCCATGTGGGTGCTGGGTCCTCTGCAAGAGCACCCAATATACTTAACCACTAAGCCATCTATCTAGGCTTCAGTTATATATTCTATATCTAACTGTACTATTAGAATGTAATCTTCACCTAGAAGGCAGCTAATGAGGAAAGTAAAGTCCCATCAGCCAACCTCATCTTTTCATTCAGTCAGCACTGTTTATTGTAATAAATAAGTTGTGTAGAGGCCTTGATTTTGGTACTACAGCAGTAAATAAAACAAACCAAGATTCTTTTGTTTACAGAGCTTTTGGTTTGTGGCTGGGAGCCCAAAGGAAGAGCACATCCACCTTGTAACCCTAGTAACTTAGTTTACATTGTCTCCCTTTATAATAGTTTTCATAACATTTTCTTAAAAGAATTACACATGTACTCATATACACTGTAGCTGTCTTCAGACACACCAGGAGAGGGCATAAGATCCCATTACAGGTGGTTGAGCCACAATGTGGTTGCTGGGAATTGAACCCAGGATCTTTAAAAAAGGAGCCATCTCTCCAGCCCCTGAACTGGGGACTGAACTGCAGCCTTTATGCCTGAGTGGAAGCACACACCAACTGAACTAGTCCCCTCAGCTCTCAAGCATGGGCTCCTGAGGATAAGGAGACTGCTGCTGGGATCCATGGCAGAGGATTTTGCTGGCATAAGATACCAGGTTAAATGCCCAGCATGGCAGAGAGCGAGCTTGGAGAGTTGGAGAAACCCCTTTTCTGACTAAGGACTTCAAGTGAGAAATCAAGCCATACTAACCTGGAAAAAAATGTTCTAGCCAGAAGGATGAGCAAAGACCCTGAGGGTCCAGCGTGCTTACAGTGGAAGCCAGACAGTGAGAGAAAAGGAGGTTCAGATCGATTACAAATTTATGGACCAAGAAGAGAACTGATTTTCTTCTAGGTGTGTGCTAGGGAGTCATAAAAGACCCTGAATAAAAGTGGCATGATTTGATTTATAACTGAAGAAGTTCACAATAGCTGATTTCTTTAACTGCCCTCAGGGAGGCAAAACAAGCTGACAGGGATTGTAAAAGACCTGCAGAACTAGTATTACAGGGAAGTGATAGAGGTGTCTGCACTGAGGTTCTCTCAGATGGCACAAAGGTGAGCTTGCTAACAGACTGAACACAGTGTGCAATACAAGGACAAAGCAAGGATGTTGGGTTGTCTTACATACAGTTAATCCTTCTACTGAGGTACAGGTGGGAGAAAAAAATGCAGGGGTTGTGAGGAGAAACAGTTCTATTTATCAAAGCACAGAGCTTTATGCTACAGAAATAATCTTATTGTCGAAGCCATGTTGGTTGTAATGGTTCCTATCTTGGTTAATGTGTTTGAGCCTATAGTGATTTAAAATTTACAGCCCAAAGTCATGACTTTTCTACCAACCTAATAAAATGGACCACACTTGTATCTACCCAATCTTATGAATTGGTTGGTGTGACAATAACCAGCTGGTTAAACGGGGGTTTGGTTTCAGTTAGTCACCTAAGTTGTTTTTCGTTTGAAGGAAATATTTTGGCTTGTGATTTCAGAGGATTTGGTCCATTGGTTGCTTGGCTCCATGTGCTTGTACATCAGGAGGTGGGTGGAGACTGTTCTTAGTAAACAAGAAGCAGAGAAACAAGATAATACATGGAGAAGCCAAGTGGATGTATAGCTTTAAGGATACGTAGTGACCAACTACTTCCTCCAGCTAAGCCCCACTCCCTCCAACCTTTTACCACCTAATAATACCATCATATTATGAATATATTAAATGAAAACTCCATTGACTACATCAGATCCTCGGTATGTTTCTTGAAAGCCATGGTATTTCACTTACCCCTAAGGCTTTTTTTTTTATAGCATTTTTTATATATGTTAATGTTTTCCCGTCATTCAACTCCTCCAAGATCCTCCCTACCTGCCTATCCATCCAACTTTATATGCCCCCCCATTAAAACAAAAAAAAAGAGCAAGAAACAAAAAACCCCCACAAAAGTGAAAATCAAAACAGTCAAAAGATCATAAACCAAAACCAAAAAAAAAAAAAAAAAAAGCAAATCAAAACAAACCATTAATTTTGTACTGGCCAACAGTCCCTAGGTTTTGGTGTAGTGACAATTTGAAATTTTGGTTTCTTTAAAAGTAAAAAATATTACAAAAATGTGTTTTAATTTTAATGTGTAGGGATGTGAGGCTGCTTTGGACTGACTGCAGCAGCTGAGTGTGATTTGCCAGCTGCCATAGATTCTGCAACTGTGTGACATTTGGAATCCTGGCAACTGTTCAGAGGGTCCCAAAGGCATGTTGGGATGGTCATTCTTGGGGTTGCTTCCGGTCAGTTAGTAATCATGCCTGAGAGAGGAAGGCCCTCCGGAGTCAGAAGCAATTCCATACCAGCAGCACTACCTGCCTGGCGTGGTTCTTGTAGTGAGGTCTCTTTTTCTTTTTAAAAAGATTTATTTTGTGTATGTGCACACTGTCACTACCTTCAGACACACCAGAAGAGGGTATCAGATCCTATCGCAGATGATTGTGAACCACCATCACATGTGGTTGCTGGGAATTGAACTCAGGACCTCTGAAGAGCAGTCATCACTGAGCCATCTCTCCAGCACCCAACCCCCACAAACGCTATATTTCAACACCTTTGAATGTCTTTTCCTGAGTGTAAATGGCTCTTTGAACTGATAGTTTGTGAGTATTAGAACTTTCTGACTCAGATGCTAACCAAAACTTAGAGGACTTTTGACTTCAATTTTGAAGGCCCTATTTATAGACCTTGATTGTCTATCTGCCTTGCTTCTAAGAAAGAGTACCTGTGTGCTATTAGCAATCTCCACTCCAGCCTGTAGAAAAGCTACCAATCTGCCTTGGCTTTCCAAAGAAATGTGGTCAGTTGAGTTTTTCAGTTATACAGCAAACAATGCATGTCCACTTCCTGAGTCCTTCTTGTACATTTCTGTATTACCTGCCATGTCTACTAATGTGATACCGGGCTGGAGGAAGGCTCAGTGGTTAGGAGCTATCTGTTCTTTCAGAGAATCAGAATTCGGTTCCCAGCATCCACATCTGGTGGCTCACAACCACCTTTAACTCCAGTCCAGGGAATCAGACACCCAGGTCACACATACTGACACATATACAGATTAACAATAAATCTTAGAAAATTTGTCAGACTTTTTTTTTTTTTTAAATGTGGACCATTTTCCCCAAAGTTCCCAAAGCTATCCCAATGGCATAGTTTTAGTCTATGGGGCCTTGAGAAGATGTTGTAGGGTCTCTGAAAACATTAAACCTCTTGCATGAATTTGATTCTTGTTTCATGAAACTATTTATCCAGAACACACAGAATTTTGGAAGGGCAGCTCTTGTAAACTTTGAGGACAGCTTAAATACTTCACTAAAGTTTAACTATGCAATTTATTTTTAGTTATCAAGAAAGAGAAGCTAGAAAAAGCACTAGACAACCATGTATGAACAGGCTCTTTGCTAAGGACCATGTTCTCTCATGTGACACAGGAGACTTCAAGTGTCTAAGTCCATTTGCCTGAGCCCTGTGGAGAAACTAGAGAGCAGCACTATCATGAAGATGTTTGCTTTGTCACTGTATCAATTTGTGACATTAGGAATCAGAAATATATAAAATAAAAACTTTAGTATTTTATATTGCTGTGAAATTCAATTATGTGACCAGCTGGATTAACCTGTAATGGAGTCCAGACAGTTTTGGTTTCAAATTTGTATGACAGGTTGTATACAGTCTCAATACATACCTGTTATGGGTAATAGATCCACATATTGATGCAGAAGGACTAGATGTTTAATTTGAGGACTGCCCTAGGACACCAGGTTTTATTTGGCTCTAAGTCCCAGAGTAATTCAAATGGTATTTAGGAAAAGAGACTTGTTCATGTTCAAGCAAAATGAAAATAGAATAAAAAAAAAAAAGTCTTGAAAATAAAGCCATGATCAACCACAGCATCACCCAGCAGAAATGAGAATAAAGGACGGCCAACATGTCACAGAGCACAGTTCCAAGGGCAGGTCATTCTTGTTCCTATCTCCTCCCTGTCCTTGTCAAGTAAGGGGCATTAATAAAATACTGGAAATTCAGGCCCCATTCATCATTACAAATCAGCTGGTACTTTTCCCCTTTCTCAGAGCATGGAGGAGCTGAAATTCAGACCTGGTCTTCTGTCGACAGAGCTGTGCTGGGTGCTCCCGCCTCAGGCCTCAAGCACTTTCCCTCCATAGAATCTGTGGCATCTTTAAACATGGCTTTAACCCAGGGCAAACGTGTTAGGAGCTCGAAGTGACTTAAATGATAAATGTGAATTTGTTCTTGCCAAAGTTATTTTCCAGAGGGGTGGATATGATCAGAATACATTGTATACATATTTAAAATTCCAAAGAATAAATAAAACGTTAATAAAAATAAAAAAATTTTTAACACGTTATTTTCCAAGAGAACCAGGATAGCTACATGGCCTTAAAAAAACTATCCATAAAACAGATGGCAACCATGGTCCTTATACCCCGTGAAAAGGCAGGTTACCTCAAAGTTAGGTAACTTAGAAAACATGTTAACAATATATCATTAACATCGATTATAACCTAAGAAGTTAAGACTGAAGTACCAAGGGGATGAAGACAGCTTCTTTTGCAGAAAGAAGTGCAACCTGAGCTGGAGGGCTGGGTCATGCAGAGCCTAACATAACATTATACAGAACTATCTCCTGACACTTCTCACTCTTCAGCTTAGAGAAACTAAGGAAGATTAGAAATAGACCTGGATGAAAATAACCCACACACTTGCTCAGAATATTTATTAAGATACTGCTCCATGGGGCTAGCAGGAAAAAAAAAAAGACTCTGGCTACACCTCTTTCCCAAGCACCTTCCTGAACCAAGGATTCTAGGGAATCTGATGTCTTAAATAAGCCACAACATATCTGGGTAGAACGGCCATTCACGTACCAGATCTGACACAAGTTGTGTTGGCCAGGGAGGAAAGGAAGGGTCTAGTGAGAATGGTCCAGGTACTCGATGAAAGGAAACAAGATTGGCCTTTATCCATTACAGAGCACTAGTTAAAAAGGGCAGAATAAATAAGACTCTAAAAAGAGAGGAGGTAAGGATAGTCACTGGGCAAAGGAAAGTCAAGAGCCTGGTTCCCTAAATCACAGAGTTGTAGAAAGAACCAGGGTAGCAACTTGGGATCTCAGGAGAAAAGCACCTAGGGACAGAAAAAGCCCAAGGCTTTGATTTCAACCTGGCTAAGTGCAAAATTCCTTTCTCTTCAGAGAATTCCAAAGGAAGGTAAGGAGATGCTGTGGCAAGCCTCCAGACCCAGCCCAGGCTATGTTTCTCCTCACTCCCAGAGGCCCCGCCTAATAGAAGCACAGAGTCTTAGGACTCAGCTTCTGCTCCCAGACACAAGGGAGGGAGTAGAAACAAGGCACAAAGTCCCTGGGAATCAAGGGGAACATAAGTACCACCATATATAACATCATTTTGGGGAGTGGGAAGAAGTAAAATGCCCCACATGGGATGCCTTCCTTCAACTGACAAATAATTGGCCTGTTTCTAACAGCAGAAACCATGATGAAGTAGGGCTCATAGAAAAGGCCTACAGAACAGATCCACAGCTGGTATGGCACAGTCTTGAATGGGATGTAGAGAGAGTGGGGCAGCCAGCTCCCACAGATGATTCTCCTGCTTCAGTTCCCAGTGACTCCGTTTGACTCCAAGTGTTCCACACGGCTGGAACTCAGGGAAGAAACTGAGGTGTGCTTCACATGATCAGACACTGTTCGCCATTAGCACCTGGTGGGCCCGATAAATTGAGGGCATCCAGGTCAAAGTTGAGGCCAGGAGGCTGGAGAAGAGACAAAGGAACTGAGAAAAATCACTGAAGGTCGGTCCGCAGCAGCCACAATGATCACCTTATACAGATTACCTATGGATCACTGGTGTCTGGGAACTGGGTTAAAATATACAAGACATACTCACCATCTCCCCAGCCAGCTCTTTTGGAGGATGGCCCAAGTCCTGTAACTAGAAAATAAAAAGAATATGAGAGTAAAAAAAAAAAGAAGAAAGAAAGAAAATTACAGAAAACACAAAAGCAACAAAAGGAATTGGAATCATCAGATTTCGTCTGACCAGGGTATGCAGTTTTTGTCGTGACATTTTTGAGAATTCTGGAGTTTTTGTTTCTTTAAAAAAACACAGACATCTTTTAAGAATGTGCTTTCATTTTAATCCCAGGTGTGGGGATGTGGGGCTGCTTCAGACGGACAGCAGCAGCTGACCATGATTTGCCGAATGCTCTAACGGAAACATGGTTTTGCCAGCTGCAGATAGTTTCTGTGGTTGTGTGAGGTTTGGAATTCCAGGAACTTTTCTGAGGGCACATAAATTCAAGGGCCCCAAGAGGGGGTGGAGGGTGTTGGTCATTTAGGGATACTGGTTGCTGTTTGTTAGTAGCCATAGTCAAAGAAGACACAATAGAAAAGAAGTTAGATTCAGGGATTTCTTTCCCCTCTATCCTTGTTTCTCTCCTATCCAGTGTTACTGGGTGAATCTGGGGGTGGAGGGTGGAAAGAATGGAAAAGAAGAACCCACAAAGGCGCAAAGAATAGCTACAATTCTTCTTTTATTTTTCCCTCCACCCTCTGCAAATGTCTCCCTGAGGCGAGCACCAGTGGGAAGGCGGTGTAAGGAGGCCTTACCTGTTGCATAAGATCTAGCACCGCCTCAAAGCGAGCCCTGTGAGTAGCCTCGCTGTCCGTGGGCGTCTCTGCTTCAAACTGCTCACAGATTTTGCCCATGACATTGTGCTGCTGCTGATACTTCTCAAACTGCTCCGGAGGAATAGATTCCTGGTGACTCTGTAACCATTCTGGATACTAAAGAGAGGAGACAGACAGGAAAGAATGAAGTAAACCAGGAGGGAAGGGGACCAAGAAGAAAAGAAGGCTAAATAAGCAAATTCATCATGAAAAGCACAAAGTACTGTTGACTCCCAACAGATCATCTGGATACACTGGTATATATGTAATGCAGATTAGTGACCTATGTCTGTGAAAAACAAGAAAGTAAACATTTTAGGCTCTAAGGGTTGTTCTAGTTTCATTCTTATTGCTGTGATAAGAACATCAAAAATAACTTGGGAAAGGAAAGGGGTTTTTTTCATCTGACATTTCCAGGTAAGAGTTCATCACTGAGGGCAGCATACTGGTTTACTTTGTTGATTTTTACCTTTCTTATGCAGTGTAGGCTCACCTGCCTAGGGTTGGTACCACCCACAGTGGGCTATGCCCTCCCACACCAACCATCAATCAAGGTAATTCCTCACATACATGGCCATAGTCCAATCTAGTCTGGGCAATCTCCCAACTGAGGTTCCCTGAGATGACTCTGGGCTGTGTAAAGTTGACAGCTGCAGCTAACTAGGACAAGGGTCACATATGGTCTTTGTTAATACTTTTGGTCTATTGTTGTATTTACTTTTATTTTGTATTCATTAGTGTTTTGCTTGCTATGTATGTATTTGTACCATGTGCATAGCTTGTGTACTTGGAGAGGTGTCAGATCCTCTAGAACTGAAGTTATGGATGGTTATAAGCTACTATGTTGGGCCTGGGAACCAAATCCAAGTGACCCTCTGCAAGAACAGCAAGTGCTCTTTAACAGGCTCCTTCTCTTGTCATTATTTGTATGAATGTATGTATGTATGTATGTATGTATGTATGTATGTATGTATGTATGTGTGTGTGTCATGTGTGTGTCTGGTGCTCTCAGAAAATGGAAGAGGACATCAAATCCTCTAGAATTGGAGCCATGGACCATTGTGAGTTGCTATGTGAATGTTTGGAATTGAACCCAGGTCTTCTGGAAGAGCAGCCAGTGTTCTTAACTGCTGAACCATCTCTCCCTGGCCCTATTGTTTTTAAGCTTAAAAATATAAGGGCTGAAGTGATATATACTGCTCTTGCAGAGAACCTGAATTAGTTCAAGTTCCATTCCCAACACCCTGATCAGGTGGTTCACTGCCAGCTGTAAGTTCAACTCAGAGGCAGTTCGATGCCTGTGGCCTCCATAGGCACCTGGACTCATGTGTGTATATGTACACCTAATTTAAAAATAGTAATAAAAATTAAATCTTTAAAAACAATGTAAAGGGCTGGAGAGATGGCTCAGTGATTAAGAGCACTGACTGCTTTTCCAGAGGTCCTGAGTTCAAATCCCAGCAACCACATGGCGGCTCACAACCATCTGTAATGAGATCTGATGCCCTCTTCTGGTGTGTCTGAAGATAGCTACAGTGTACTCATGATAAACAAACATTAAATAAATAAGGTTTAAAAAATGTAAAAATACTCTCGGCTTGAGAGTTGGACTGAGGCTGTATAAACACTGGTCCGAAGACTCCTGGTCTTGCTATTCAGTCACATGTTGCCTGTGATGCTCAAGAGCTTGCACTTCTCTACTTCAGTTCTCTGGTGAAAATATAAGCTCTTTCAAGCATGGACCATTGCTTAA
The DNA here is from genome assembly GCF_963924665.1 of Micromys minutus. Classification (NCBI taxonomy): domain Eukaryota; kingdom Metazoa; phylum Chordata; class Mammalia; order Rodentia; family Muridae; genus Micromys; species Micromys minutus. Next base: position 69,775,804 of record NC_137969.1, read on the forward strand.
ACCACTCTCAAACGGTTCATAACACCACCACAAAACTGTATGAGTCCTTACTGGAGAAACCAGTAAAGCTAAGAATATAAGAAAGAATGAATCAGTCAAACTCAGTCTTGAACTAATTTATAGAAAACTAGAGCTGAAAATTTCAGCTCAGACACTCCCAGTGTAGACAGATGATCAGATTACTAATGTAGCATAATATTTTCAATAACAACTGTAGAAAACAAAGTGTTTTTAAAAATCATACTTGTCTACTCAAATTTCCCTTTTACTATATATAGTCTGAGCAAATGTCCCTCTGGTTGATATAATGAAGTGAGGAGAAAAGACAGGAATGGAGATTCACAAACCTTTTCTGTGATCTCCTTTAGGGATGGGTACAGTACATCCTTAGACAGGAGATTCTGCATGATACTCTGCATGATGGGGAGGATACTCCCTTCCCCATCTCCTTCATCCATGCCCAGCCCTTCCATGGCTTTCGTCAGTTCCTCTTCAGACATGCCTGAGTTCTAGACAAGACAAACAAGAGGTGAACAGGCACACTGCCTTCCTGGAATGCTTACCATTCTTTCAGGTGGGAAGAACTATCTAACTTTGCCTGTAACAAAAATCAAAGGGGGCCAGATATGGGGAGATACCCTGGAGCTTTTTGTAGAAGTAAACTTTTTAAAGTTTAATCTTACTTATTTTATTTTTGACTGTATGTACATCTGTGTGAAGATGTCAGAAGCCTTGAAACTGGAGTTACCGTCAGTTGTGAGCTGCTCTGTGGGTGCTGGAAATTGAATCCCTGTTCTCTGGAAGAGCAACCTGTGCTCTAAACCATTGAGCCATAGCCCCAGCACCCCACATCCCAAGAGCATCCACTTGTGAGAATGCTCAGGAAATATCTGAAACTGGACCCTTATTCCTTTCCCTTTACCTGAAGGTCAGTGGCATTTTTGGCTAGCCCACTTAATGTCTCCTTTAAGCAAGAAGTAAATTCTTGTTGAGAACTTGCATCACTGCCTAGGAGAGATAAAAAGAACCAGGATTACCTAGGATGTTAACTGTCAGCTTGTCTACACCTATCTAGTTACCAGCCTGGATATAAAGCATTTACTAGCAAACTACTACCACTTCAAAATCTTAACTGTTCTGTAGTTACCTTCACTGTCATGCCATAAATCTATACTGATGATGTGTTAATTCTTCTCCACAGTAACACTCCTTTACAAGGGTTGGTTTGGGAAAATCATATTTATTTTTGAGGCAGGGTCTCACTCTGCAGTTCTAGCTGTTCTAAAACTCACCATGTAAATCATGTTGGCTTCAAACTCACAGAGATTTGTCTGCCTCTGCTTCTCAAGTGCTGGGACTGAATGAATACACCAACTACACCTGGCTGGAATAATCTTTTTTATTACTTTCCAGAATATCTTACCTTTTTCTTTTAATAAGCAAGATTCCCACACCTCTTTCTCTTGCCTTGCCCCACTCCTTGACTGTGACATCATAACTGTTATCAATTTTACAATCCTGGTACTCTCATGCAATTAAGAGGTCTGTCCAGTATTTTATGTTTGGGGCTTCCTCACCCACTCTCCCCGCTGCCTCTGAGAGTTTCTGGAACTGCTCCACCAGATGGGGCTCTTCCTCAGCCAGCTCTTTCATTGCCTTCTCAAACTCTGCAGTAGCTTGGGAAGCTAGCTCACTGTCGAACAGTTCCTGGAAAAATTTCTCTTGGGAGGCGAAGAGAGCATCCTGCAGGGGAGAGATAGACAAAATGTACCTCCTACAGCATCACTCTGGGTCTAGCTTCTTACAGGAGCTCAGATAGTAGGTTTTGGGAAATGAAACATCTCCCCCCATAAGCACCCCCACTGACCATCCATCTGCCTCTTCTCAGGAGGGCAGCAAGCAGACTCTGGCCATTGGAGGAGGAATATGAGGTAGCATACAAATACAACCACTTAAAACTGCTCCCTACTCAAGACTCCTCCTCTCATCCCTCCATAAAACCACAGGTCCCCCTGTTTCATAGGAACTGAGGCCTGGAAGAACACTCAGCAGTGTGAGGTAAAGGTACCCTCCCAGCCACCCCTCTGGCCCACAGGGGCCTGCCCCACCCCTGTTCTGAGCCGCATGCCCATCCTCCCCCTCCCTTAAGGGGGTGGAATTTATACTTTGGCAGTGTCTCCTGGCGATCTCTTCTGAGGCCCTGAAGCATCGGGGGTCGAGATGGTAGGAGGGGGCGCTGGGGAGGGTTTGGCTTTATCGAAATCATCAAGAGCACCTTCAGAGACAAGATAGGTATGTTGAGGATAGATAAGGCTAGACAGCTGTGTGATTTGAAGCAAACCACTAGGAAAATAATGATATAAAGCACCAGCTTTCCTGAACTTCTCTTTTGCCTGGACCACAGGTCAGTAGGTTTTCCATCTTCCTTGGGAACCATCTAGTTTATTGTGACCAGGTGGGAAGAAAGCTCTTTTACACAGAACCAGTGTTCATCTCAGAACTAGGAGGAAAGAATTAGCTGTGCAGAGAAATCTTTACATGCATATTATAAAATTCCCTTAAAAATCCCATACACCTAGCATGAAGAAGAGGGGAGAGAGAGCCTTATTTCTTTGAATTCACTCTGAAGCCTTAGCTAATAACTTCTTGTAAGAAAGCACAGAAGACATCACCCAGCTTTCCACAGGTCCAGCTACTAGTTATACATCCTACAGGAAGGTGTTAACTCTTAAACTATGCTCCAATTTTGTTCTCCCTCAGCAGGCACCTATAGCCTCCTTGGCCACATATGCAGTAACCCTGGGCACTCCTCACTACATCTGTTCATTTTCTACCTGCCTACAATTGTGTCTGAGCAAGAGATAAAAGGTTCACCTCTGCCCTGAAAAGTGTGTTGTCACCACCACTCTGCTTGCCAGGACTAGGGAAAGGGCACTGGCTTCCCTCAGGCAGGAAACTGAAGTGGAGTGCAAGGCCAAGAAAGAAATGAAGGTTCACCATCTTTTCAGAAACTTTTCCCCCTGGGACTGGCTCACTTTATTTCTCCAAAGGATAAAAAAGAATGCCAGGCATGTGGTGCCATGCTAGAATTCGGAGGAAGGGACCAGAATAATCACAAGTTCAAGGCCAGCCTGCAGTACTTAGTGTGAGGCCAGCCTAGATAGACTACAGAAGACAGTCAGTCTCTCAAAACCACACTGATTTTAAAAGGAGATTTCTTCGACTACTTGCATGAACTAGGGGTCTGGTAAAAGAACGAGGAAAGATTGAGGTAAAAAGGCGTTTCGGGTTAAGAAAGATTCTACCACAGACATATGAACCTTTGGAGCTTAAGGGTTATTTTGTTCTGTGAAATCTGCTACTGAAAGGAGAGGTGATTTCAATAATTTACTGAAACCAATCCTGGTGCGTCCAGCCCATGAGCTCAGTACTCCCAAAGGCTAAGGCAGGAAGACTGCCGCTAGTTCCAGATCAGTCTGGGATACCGAGAGCCTCAACAACAGTCCGACAGTCTAAAGCAAGAGAAGTTTGTAAGAGAGTCGTGAAACATCTCATTACAGTTAGTTTTCCCCTTCGCAGGGAGATGTGCGGTTTGGATAGGTCATTGACTAAGGTGAACACCCAGATCCAGCTAATAAAGAGGGCCGGGGTCGAACTCAGACCACCTCCCCCCGCCAACCATTGGAGAGAATCTCTCGCTCCGCCCAGAAATCTCAAGTTCAGTTAACCCCCACGATGGGTCCTCTCCCCCGATACTTCTGGATTTTCCCACTGTGGACTCTTACTTTCCAGAAGCTCCTCCAGTTCCCGGTCCGCTTCGACCCCAACACCGCAACCTTCTTCAGCAGCCGCCATCTTGCTGCCTTCGACTTGCCGTAGGAGGTGGAACCACTGGCGCCACCACATGCCCCGCCCTCATCCCCGCCCCCATGACTTGCCAGCCAATAATATCGTTCTACCGTGCAGGACCGCCATTTTTAAAGGGACAGGAAACTAGGTTTGTTTTTGTTTTTGTTTTTTCTTATGCTGAGACTCAAACCTAGGTTCTTGCACGTACTAAGCAAGCATTTCACCTCTGGAGCTACACAGCCACAGCAGTTTGCCTTGAACTAGACAAGTTGCTCAAGCTGGTCTAGAAATCGGGTGTCTCCATTCTCTGTCTCCACTTCCCAAATACTTGATCCACCAAACGCAGCTGGATTGAGTGGGCGGGGCAGAAGGGGTGGGAGAATTTATTGTGTTGTCTCTTTAATCTGGGATCTTCAATCTGAAGAGGTTTTGTTTTCAGGCGGGGTTTTCTAATCCTACTGTCTCCACCTCCCAAGGACAGAGATTACAGCACAAGGCTCAGCCAAATTATGAAGCGATTAAACGAACAATTTTTAAATCGAGACAGGATTGCCAATTTGAGGCAATCTTGGTTTCATCCCCAGCGCACACATGGTAGGAGAGACTAACATGCACTGGGCTCTGACCTCCGCATATGCTCCTTGACATATACACAAAACAGATAAAGATTAGCAAATTTGTTTTTAGCGTGTAGTGAGCATCTATTGTTGTATACAATCATTCGGAGCACAGTGAAATCTGCAAATGAATTACGGTTGGTCCTACTTGTAAGGGTTGACTGGAGATAGAATTGGAAACACATGTTAATTAAGCAAACTAAAAAACAAACATGATTCTTTCTTTGAATCATTTCTTTCTTTTTTCTTGTGTGTGTGGCAGGGGGTTGTTTTTATTTTACCAAGAAGGTTCTCTGTGTAGCCTTGGCTTTCCTAGAGCTCACTCTGTAGACCAGGCTGGCCTTGAACTAAAAAAACACCCCTGCCTCTGCCTGGAGGGTGGTGGTATTAAATGGGTGTGCCACCACACCTGATTTTTTTTCCTCTTCTTTATTTCTAGTATTTCTGTATTTCTAGCATGCTACTTCAATGATTACTTGTCTTCCGATGGATCTTTCTCCTTCCTAATACATAGTGAATACTGATAAGACATTTTATAGCATCCTTCTCCCTTCTTCCTTGTTTCAACTGGGGATTCATTTAGCCCAGGCTGGCTTAGAACCACTCATTCTGTTGGCTATACCTCCCAAAAGTAGGATCACAGATATGCACCACCATGCCTTATCCTGCTCATGAAATTTTCCCATACTAGTCTTGTTTAAGGACTTAATGGCTCTCTACTGTGGATTGATTAATTTCAGATTCTTGACTGATATTTACAATTATTACACATACATCCATTCTTTCCCCCAATTAGATAAATGTCAAGAAGCAGAGATTGTCAACTTTGTTTACAAAACTCACATTATAATGTTTGTGTACAGCTGTAATTTAATTTGTAAACTTACAAAAATACCTTTTTTTGAAACAAGATCTCACTACATAGCACTGGTTGGCCTAGAACTCACAGGTCTGCCTGCCAATATTTAAAAATATTTTTAATTATTTAAAATTATGTGTGCATGTACACATGCGTTTGAGGGCATGTATATGTGACTACTGAACATACTCTCATGGGCAAGAGTTATAGGTGGTTGGCAGCCTCAGATGTGGGTGCTGGGAACTGAACTTGAGTCTTCTGCAAGAACAATATTTTCTCTATAAACAGCTAAAGCCATCTCTCTAACCCCCGAGATGTCTTTTTCTTTTCTTTTTTTGAGACAGATTCTTACTCTTTAGCCAATTGTTCTGCCTTAACCTCCCAAGAATAGGAATTATGGTGTGAACTGCTGTACCAGATTCTTGCCTGAACTTGAAGGATGTATAAAACTTGAGAAAATATCTCAGAATATACACACTTTTGAGAAAGCAGTCTTAGTTTGAGGACTATGTTTAAGAAAGCAACTCTTAACTCTGAAAACACTCAAGTCCTGTGCTCTTTGAAGCAGCTATTCCTCTTTAGTCACAGGCACACAATGTATGTTCAAGTTTATTTATTGGAGCAATGCTGATAATAGCAAAAGGTTGCAAATAACCCAGATACTATGAGACGTTCATAACTTAAAATATACGAGAAAAACCTAAATATATACATACACATGTACATATATATAAAACTTTAAAATGTGTTGAATGAAAAATATTATGTTCCTGTCATGTATAAAAGGAAGGTGGGGAAGAACAAAGTTATATCTGCTCATAAATATATACTTTTTGAAGGCCATAAAGAAACTGATAGTTATATATTTGGGGAAAGGTAATAGGAATTGAGTGGCTCAGAAAAAAGGTACACAAGGCAACTCGTCATAGTATAGTTTTTTTTTTTTTTTTTTTTTGATTTTTTTCCTCCAAGACAGGGTTTCTCTATGTAGCGCTGGCTGTCCTGGAACTTGCATGTAGACCAGGCTGGCCTCAAATTCAGAGATCAGCCTGCCTCTGCCTCCCTATGGCTAGGATTAGAGGTTTGTACCACCACCACTAGATAATATAGTTTTTTTAATTAATAAAAAAATTTAAAAATTCTGTGAGTAGGTGGAACGGTGCACACACACCATGATGTGTGTGTGGTTATATGACCAAATCAGGGGAGCAGGTTCTCTCCTTCCACCAGGTAGATTTCTAGGATCAAACTCGGGCTATCAGTCTTTTTATTGTTGTTGTTTTTTTAAAGATTTGTTTATGTATGCGAGTACACTGTCACTCTCTTCAGACACATCAGTCCCATTTCAGATGGTTGTGAGCCACCATGTGGTTTGCTGGGAATTGAACTCAGGACCTCTGGAAGAGCAGTCGGTGCTTAACTGCTGAGCCATCTCTGCAGCCCAGGCTATCAGTCTTGACTGTGCCTTCACTTCCTAGGCCATTTCACTGGCCTGACAGTGTAGTTCTAAAGACGGGTGTTTGAACTTCATGGATATATTATTAGTTGAAAAACAGATTTAAAATAAAGTGAAAAATTCAAGTAACTCAGCACAAAAGAGCTGGAGACTGGAAGGTTAAAAATTCAAGGTCATCCTTGAATACATAGTTCGAGGCCAGACAGTCAAAGCCTAGAAGCCGTATCAATAAACCAATACACATTTTATCTTTTTTTTTATCTTTTTCCTGTGGCTATAGAGAACTTAATAGAATACTTGCCTATCATGTGCAAAACCTCAGGTTCAGTCTCCAGTAACTAAATAAGATGCATTTGCCTGTTTTAGGAAAGGGGTGTACTACCACATGTAGTGCTAGGAACTAACCCAGAACCCAGCACAGAACTAGGCCAACACCCCAGCGATGGAGCTGTCTCCAGCTGTGCATTGGTGCAGGTGCTCATGAAGGTCAGGAGAAGCTGGAGTTAAGGTGGTTGTGAGCCACCTTGCCTGGTGATGGGAACTGAACCCAGGCCCTCTGAAAGAACAATACTTGCTCTTTACTGCTGAGCCACCTCACTAGCCTCTTCTGTTTTTGAGATAAGGTCGTTCAGGCTAGCCTGAAACTAGCTGGCATTATCCTAGGCTTAGAAAATGGTATTTTTGTGTATTGCGACTGTATGTAGATCTGTGTGCCATGTGCATGCAGTACCTGTGTTTACCAGAACTGAGTTAGATCTTGTGGAACCTTGATATGGATGGTTGTGAGCAACCATGTGGGTGCTGGGAACTGAATCCAGCTACTCTGGAAGAGCAGCCAGTTCTTATCTCCTGCTGAACCATTCTCCAATCCCTTGTCTTAAGCTTTTGTTTTTTAAAACTAGGTTTCACTGTGTAGCCTGGAACTATGTAGACTGGACTAGGTTGGTCTTGAACTCTCAGCCGCCCAACTACTGGGATTAAAGGCACCATGCCTGGCTAGTCTTGAACCCTTGATCATATTTCCACCTTGTAAGTGCTAGAACAGATGGAGCTACCAGGCTAGGCCTGAATTATGTATTTTAAATCAAAGGAATAATAAATACATCATTTATCCAATTAGTCTTAGAAGCAAAACGCTCTGACAATTGTGATAGTTCTATTAATATGACACAATCTAAAATCACTTGATGGAAGGACCTCAGACAATGTCTATGAAGAATGATTTTGTTAACGGATTTACAAAGACCTGCTCACTGTGGGCAGCAGTATTTCCTAGGCCTGAGGTCCTGAATTTAAAGGAGAAAGCTACCTGCCTCTGCCTCCAGAATGCTGCTATTAAAAAGAGGTAGACTTCTTTCTTCTCTCCAGTCTTGGGCCAGCTGAGTGAGACTGTTTCACAAAGAAGAAAACTCTGGCTCTTGACTGTGGGTACAATGTGAGAAGCTGCTTCAGGTTCTGCCACCTTCGCTTCCCTGCAATGATGGACAATCGCCTGATCACCTGGCACTGTGAGTCAAATGAATCCTGTCTTCCCTAAGGTGCTTTTGTCAGGGTCTTTTATCACTGCAATGGGAGAAGCTAAGACAACTATGTACTTATAGTAAATATGCAACTTATTATATACTCATTCTTTTTTATGTGCATATAATATGTAAAATACATAGAACAGTGATGGACACTGATAGGAGCTCAGCAAATACTGGCTGTAATTAGAAATGAATAGAAAGTTTCAGTAAATATGGAATAGGAAACTCTGTTTACCAGTCCCCAACAATGAAAATGTTTCACGATCTCAGGAAAAACAATATCCTGAGGCAAAGAATCTGCTTTGCTGAGAGAACTACATGAATATGAACAGGGTTAAGTGCCCAAGAAGTAAATGACAAGCCAGGAAGCTCTCAGAAATTTACTTTATTTAGTGAGAGCAATAGAACACAAGGACAATGCTAAGTTATAAAGGACAGAAATAAATCAATGAAAAATGATACACATTTTGCAAAACCAAATGACTTCTCAGCCTGGAAGTGTGTGGGCCCACATAAAGAAAGAACCTATTTATGACATTAAATGCCCAAGAAAAATATGGGATAGTTAACAATTCCTGTGGCTGAGGAGAAATGGCATTTCTTGCATCTTGCTGCTTTTTAGTGGAGTTGAAGCAAAGGTTACCACTAGGTAAGGGAGGAATAAACACTAAAAAATTTGCTAAACAAATGGCCAGCACAAAGTTTTCATTTGTTCCTGGGAAGGCCCAAGCTGAAAGGCAAAGATATCTATGATCACAAGCACAGTAACCTTCAAGACAGAGGTCTGTAGGAGCAAGATCATCAAGCTTGAAACTTTCAATTTGCCATAGAAGAGAAAGGACATGACGTTTTTAGGGAGAACCAACATTAACAAGCTGAATCAGGGCTGTAGGGGAGAGCAAGTGAGGGCTTGCAGCTAGAGACTCTGAAGAAACAGTATGTGATTAACCATGCACGTGAAGGAAGGGCCTTATCGAAACTGAAGAGGACTGATCCTCAGACCAATCACATCTTTGCCAATCTCTGTCACCTGTGGAAGTGGAAAACAGCATCAAGTCAGAGAGCCCCAAAGAGCTATTCCATGTCCCCGCCGATGAGCAGCATGGATCGTGGTGCTGAGAAGTGCAGTGGGGAGAAGCTAGCTTTCCCAGTGTCACTGCCTCAAGGAGCAGGGGAAATGCTGGTGAGGGCCAGCACTGTGCTGCCTTCTCCTGTCCCATCCCTCAATATCCTACACACTTTCTTTAATTGGATCTCCACCCCAACCCTGCTGGACACATTCCTGAGGACAGTACTTACTGTAGTGACCCTGCAGACTTGCCCTTTGAACTCAGGGGAATAGCAGGCCCCACTGAGTGGACACTTCTCCACTGGTTTTCCTCGGTAGATGGGCCGGTAAGATGCAGCACAAATGTCAAAGGGGTTGTGCATGTCATAATTGAGCTGGCAGGCATCTGTGGGGTTTTTCTCACAGGCAGACAAGATTTTTCTTGTCTAAAGGAAGGAAGGAACACTTATTTAAGAGTACAGAAAGCAACACAATCTCTGATACAAGATGCAATTAATTATATACTGGGCATGATGGTTTTTTTCTATAATCCCAGCACACAGTAGCAGGGGGATCTCAAGTTCTAGGACAGCCTGAGTTATATACTGAGACCCAGTCTCACAAAACAGAGTGCGGTAAGTAAAGTAACTATGCTATGAGGATATAGGTCCCATCCTCTGTATAGGAGGTATGTGAAAAAATGACAGTTGCCATTGTGCTGGCTGTACTGCTACATCCCAGAACGCAGATGGCAGAAGCAAGAGGTTCAGGAGGTTGAGGATCAATTTGGGATACACAGTGAAAACTCTTTCTCCAACATGACTCCACTGCTCTAAAGCCACACTCCTTTTCACTTCTGGAGATTAGATTATCAGGACTGGGTTCCATAAAGAGTTGAAACAGGTTTCTAGTGCCCAAGGAGAATGTTTTTAGGTGGCACAGGTACTGGAATATGAATGGAAGTATAATTGATCGGTAAAGATGGGTCGTCTGGAGCTTAAGAACAGATGTATTATGTGCAGGTGCACAGGAGCTACTCTAGGTTGCAACACCACAGTAGAAGGGCTGCTAAGCCCAGCACACATGTCAAATTAAAAATTGAATCAAGCTGAGTGTTGTGGTGCCCACTTTTAATCCCAGCACTTGGGAGGCAGAGGCAGGCAAATTTCTGTGAGTTCAAGGCCAGCCTCATCTACATAGGGAGTTCCAGGACAGCCAGGGCTACATTTAAAAAAAAAAAAAAAAAAAAAAAGAAAGAAATCAAAGTTGGGCAAGGTAAGGTATTTTACTTCTCTGTATTGCTTTCTCACTACTAAAATACAGTCAATTACAGGATCTATTTCATTTAAATATCTCTGTAGAGTATTTTAGAATTTATTTATATTAGCCATGTAGCTAATGCCATATCTGAATAAATTATTACTCTGGTTTCTAGGGGAAAAAGATGCCCCAAGGTCAGAAAGTAACCATAGGGCAGCATTCTACTGGGTTTCTTGGGTTGAGAGCAGTTATACTGTTTCAGAGAGGATATTGGCTTTTGATCCTTGCATTTAAGATCTGGTCCCCCCAAAATCACTGACAAAATCCCCCTGAACCTGTTGGGCTACTTCAGGCTTGGGCCCAAGTTCCAGCAGACGTCGAGCAAAGGTGGCAGCTGTCTTGAAGTTCTTGAGCTTGAAGAAAAGGTTGAGGGCTGTTCGAAGCACCAGGATCATATGCACAGGCTGCAGGTTTGCGTGTGTGAAATAAGCTGCCATCTAGTGGACAGAAAGGAACACAAAGCAAGCTCAGGTTCAGCTATTGTTTATAAACAGCTACACAATTATAAAAAACAAAACAACAATACAAAGACAACACACAATTAGCTCTAAGATAAATTAGTTCTACTTCTTAAAATATGAGGTAGAACTCATGACCTGAGAAATGACAGTGGAGAAATAGAGTACCTCTTCATGGAGATTAACTCCAATTTCTCTTCCTCCCCAAAGCCAAGAAACTTCCAAACCAAACAATTTAGATGGAATGAATGTTATGGGGATGGTGCCTGTGCGGTGCTGGTCTCACAGCTTACCTCACAGATGCGCTTCTGCTGGTCTAGGGTGTCCTTAGGTAGCTTCTTCCTTTCTATCTCCATGCACAAACCCACAATGTACTCGCGGCAAATGGTGATGAGCTGCTGGGCCTGAAGAGGTTGCAGAAGACAGTCATGATATAAACAAGAACATGGAGGAGCCCAGGATCAAGTAAGTGGCTAGACGCTACCTCTGCAATCTCCTGTTTATTGTCCACAACAAGAAGAGGCACACTGAGTAGTATGGAACGGAATTTTTCCACAGCTTCTTCAAATTTGCCAACGGTGGTGAGCTGGTAGCACAGCTGCAATCGTTGGATCAGGTCATTAAGCTTTAGGCCCACAGCTGGCACACCATTCTTTAGCCCTGCATCCTTCCTGGCAAGGGAAAATTATAAATAAAGCACAATAGTCAATAGCAAAGCAGGACTCGTGCTCTGTTTCTATCAAACACAGTCACCAACAACGGACTGAGGAAACAGCTGGAAACAGGATGGCAGCTGGTGTAAACAAACCCCAAAGTAACAAGCTTCAGATCTTCTCTCCTAGAAGCCTTAGCTCTGGAGCAATTCTGTGTCACAGTGACTATCATCTGATGTATCTACTCCAACGAGAACAAATACCAAGGAGCAAGGGTACGTACCAATTGCGATTAGGGTAACTATACATGGAGGGCAAGCAGGGCAGTGCTTGATAGGTAGTACGGCCTCGGGCATATGTCTGTAGGAAGAGTTGCTTATAGGGGCCAAACTGGATTACTCCCACCTGGTCATGAAGAAGCTAGAACACAAGAAAAAACAAAAAAACAAAAATAGGGATTTGTTTTCTACCAACTAAAAATTAAATCAAAGTTGAGCAAGGTATTTTACTTCTCTGTATACAGTCAACTATAGGATCTACTCCATTTAAACACCTATAGGGAGTATATTAGAATAACCAAAAGCGACAACAAATGTTCATGGCTGTTGTATCACCATAACACTCAGTACAGTGTCCTCAGTAAACACCCATTCAGGAAGAGGTGCTGAGTTTACTAATGTAAGCAGCAGAAATGACTGACTGGCAAACATGAGCACAGACCAAGTGGAGAGCAGATAAAAGGCCTTCATGAAACAAGTGTCTTTAGCAAGGCAACAACTGCCATGAAACACTATTTTGGCCCTGTGGGTCAGATTATTCCCACTCAGATAAAAAGATGAGTCAACCATTCTCCTTAGGACTCTGCAATACACACTCAAGAGGAAGGGCCAAGGTTTTTAGGGAAGACTTACCCGCATGGCTGTTTCAAAAGAACCTGCCAGGATGTGATCAACTGGAAGCTGGGAGTTATTGCACCAGATCTAGTAAGAAATAGAAAACATAAGTCAAATGAAAAAATTCCCTTTCTCTTTCCAATTCTTCTCTTCCATATCTGTTAAAATCAGCCAATGCCAATATTTTTACACAGCTATCAAATATTAACCAGCCCAGAAGCACTCATCTCTATAAAATTGTGTTTTCCTGCTTACTTGAGTTGGGCTTGTTCCCTTAGTTGGGGGCACAAAGAACCCATCTTCAGCACCACCGGACACCCCAGAGGGTACATCCTAAAAGGAAAAAAAAAAAAAAAGATTAAGGCTTTATTTATTTGATGAAATAGAGTTTGACAGAGCCTCAAACTCACTCTGCTACAAGGATTGAAGAAACCTCCTGCCTCTACCTAAAGTGCTAGTCTAATAACACCATGCCTGATTTACATATAGTGCAGATCAAATCAAGGGCTTTGTGCATGCTAGGAAATCATCCTTCCAACTGAGCTATGTTCCCAGGCCCCAAATTAAGACATTTAAATAGCCATCCAAGTAGTGTGTTTCGATGAACTCAAGACACAACATTTAGATGCTAACCTTTGCTTGAGAAAAGAGGTGATGATTATGGAAGGATAGAATGGGAGCCACCTCCCCAAGACCAAAGAGAAAGAACATAAGCTGCAGTTTAGATATTAAACACTTCAAGTGTTGGAGCCCCTCCTTTGTGGAGAAATCAGGATAGGCACACTACAAGGTAGGTGTGTGTGTGTGTGTGTGTGTGTGTGTGTGTGTGTGTGTGTGTGTGTGTGTGTTAGAGAGAGAGAGAGAGAGACAGAGACAGAGACAGAGAGACACCCACCAACTTTTTTTATAAGGTAAAGAAAAGAGAAACTCCAGAGCAGAACTTCACTTACCAGTTCAGGTGGGAGCTCCAAATCTTCTTCTACATCCCAGCCACCTCCTTCTTCTTGTCCCTTGCCAAGAGCATCCTCTCCCAAACCTTCTGGAGCCTCCACAAACCCATCTGTAAGGATAATCCATGATCAAAATAGACTTAGATGGGAATATCTGCCCCCCAAAGGCAAAATATTAGGATCCTATTGATTCCATGAATTAGAAGCTTGTAGATTGCTCCACGAATAATTCCTCTCCACGGAGCCTGACATCTCAGCGCAGCCCTAAAACAGCGTTCTTACCTTCATCCAGCTGCAGCTCTGCATCCTCTCCCCAGCCTTCAGTACCAACAGTGTCGATGTCAATGTCAGCAGCCAATGCTCCTCCCTTCCCTATCACGAGAAGGACAGAGGAAACTGGCTAGAGCCTAGCAAGTCTCAAATGTGACCCATCTCCTCTATGGGAAAGGTACATGCTTTCAAAAGTTGCTCAGGGCTGTGTCCTCAGAAATATGTGCTGTCCACTTAGAAACTGCTAACTGAATGCCAGTAAATATGTTTTATTGTGTTGTTAAATCTCAAAACAAACCCCAAACAAAAGACAAAAATAATTGCCAAAGTTCTGTCTTGTTTTGCTCTGTGTATTTGTGTGTGTGTGTCAGACCCTTATGCTTGCAGGGTAGGCATTTTACTGACTGAGCCATCTCCAAAGTCCCCATTCATATACTATGAGTATGAGTATTTATGTTATGCTAACTTGAAACCATTTTCACAAAGAGAAGAAATGGAAGAGATAGCCAGAGTTGTTTTGGTGTTTGTTAGTTTGTTGTTGGTTTTTTTTTTTTTTTTTTTTTTTTTTTTTTTTTTGTGGAGGTGGTAGTGGTAGAGAGCTTGTCTGGTATGCATAAGGCTCTGGCTTTAATCCCAGCTGAGGTAGGCAAGAACTACCTCCGTTACCAAACCTGGCTGTCCCTGGCTGGCCACTCTTAGAATTTCCTTCTGAAACCTTTACTAAGTGATTATTATTATAGTGTGTGCAAAGAATGAAGGCCTGGCGGGTCGAGGAGACGAGGAGAGAGCAGGGCCAGACACAAAGTGCCTGAACTCTGTTGAGGTTCTTGCTTAGAGGTGAACCAGCAGAAATGTCCAAGCAAACTGGAGGGCATGGGTGCCGAGGGAAGCACGAGATGAACGGGAAAACACTAAGTGGTGATGCCTACATGCGTGATGAGCTAGAGAAACACACGGGGTGTTCTAGATGTTAGTGGCAGCGCAGATACCCACTTACCATCATTTTCACATTTTCTCTGTGATGGCTGGCTTTGAGTTCTTTTTCCTCCTGTTTTAACTTTCTAATTGCTGAGGACACAGGTATGTGCTACACTGGGCTCAAGTCCTCTTTAAAAAGACCTCAAAAAGCTTTCCTCAGTTTGGAAACATCCTAGCCTTGGCTAGCATTTCAGTGCTCTGTGGAACTTCACACAGAAAGAACAGGAGAAGCTACCAGTGGGACTTTCTAAACATATTTTGTTTTCCTTTTTAAATGTACAGTTAGTGTTCAGCACCCACATGTGAGGACATCAGATCCCCTGGAACTAGAAGTACAGACATTGTGAGCTGCCATGTGGCTGCTGGGAACTGAACCCGGGTCCTTCGGAAGAACAGTCAGTGAACATAACCGCTGAGCCATCTCTCCAGTCCCCTTTTTGTTTGTTTTTAAGAAATGGTCCCATGTAGTCTAGGCTGTCCAAAAACTGACTATGAAGCCAAGGACAACCTTGAATTTTTTTATTTTCTTACCACCATCTCTTTAGCTGGTATCACAGGAGTTGGCCAGTTGTGTGCAAAATGCTGGGGATTGAATTCAGAGTTTTGTACATGCTAGGTAAGCAATTTACTAACTAAGTGAAGTCAGACCCACTTAGGATAGTTCTGTATAAAACAGATTATTACAAGAGTAATGGGCACTCACCCTTGCTTGCAATGGAGCCTTCAAAGAACCCTTTGGACACAGTCAATAAGGGCCAGTTGGTATCCAATGGCATGATAGGTGCAGGTGGCTGAAGCAGCTTGGCATTAGGATCAATATCTGGGATCTGAGAGGCGGAATAGTAAAGATGGTGAACATGAATAGCTCTCATGAATCACACACAAAGGGTTATGCTGCTCCTCTCGACTTATCTCCTCTCCCCAACCCTTACTCTGGTAATTAGGTGATAGAGTAAAATTTATGATTTTAAATTATCCCAAGATGGGAATAAATCCTGTTATCAGAGACATCTGTGTAAATACTCACTGTCTCCTTCTCAGGGTCAAATGTCTCCTTCAGGCTCTCAGCTTCCTCATCCAAGCCATGTGTAGCAGCTGTGAGGTAGGCCAGGGATTCTACAGAAAACACAGGTTTGTGGTATGGTACATTTCTGAGAGAAGGTTAATTTGGTAGACTCCTGAGGAAGGGATGACCCCTGTCTCCTAGGATTCAAATGCATAATACCCAACCATAACTGTAGGCTAAAGTTGTTAATCAGCTTCTAATGAACAGAATATGTCAGAAGAGATGGAATATCACACCCAAGATTGGCTTACAACAAGTGTGGACTGTTTTGGGTGTCATCTTGTTAACCTGCAAGTGCCATGTTGTGAACTTTGTGATGGAGAAGGTAACATGGCAAGGTGATACCGTTTCTCAGACAAAAGGGAACAAAGACCCAAGGAATGCCCATACCCATGCACATGAGTGTGGAAATGAATTCTTCTCCTGTTGGGTCTCTGTGTGTCTGTAGTGCTGACAATACTCTGACTGCAGCTTTACAAAAGCTAAGGCACACCCTACTTGTGAGGGATGTTTGCTTTATTTATTAAAATTTTTTGTATATTTATTGTGTGTGAATATTTATGTGAGTCTCACAGCTCAGGGGTAAAGGCTAGAGGACAATCTGTCGGGAGTTGGTTCCCTTAGTTGTTTTCAAATATAACTTAGAAAGGAGCATTAGAAACCACAAATGTGGCAATCCTCTGAAACAGCCCAAGAAGTATGCCAACAAGATGGATAGAAAGGTAAAAGAGAAGAAACCTGAGGAGCTAAAAGAAAAAGCAAGGGGGAAGTAAGCAAACCTGGTCTATGCAGTGGGTTCCTGGCCAACCAAGGCTTTATAATGGGACTCTGTATTCTAAAAAAGTATCCAATAAAAAGAAACCTGTTTATTGTGCCTTATGACAGTGACCCTTGATTCCATTCCTACTGAAATACCTGAGTTCGTTGTCACAAGATCTCTTTCCACTTATCACTAGAAGTGTTATAATAGATCTAATACACATAACATGTTTGTCAAAATATGATTTTTAAAAGAACTAAAATCAAAAGATTCTTCTTTGGAAACTACATCACAAATGTTCCAGGTTTTAGAGATTTTCAGATTTTGTAATATTTGCATAGAAATTTCAGTCTGAGTATCCTCATCTGGAAATAGGAAATCTGGACCTTCAAGATGGCTCAATAAAGGCTCACCACCACGCCTGGCAGTCTGAGTTCAATCCCAGAAATACAGTAAGTGAAAGGAAAACCAACTCCCACAAGTTGTCCTTTAACTTACACACACACACACACACACACACACACACACACACACACACACACAATGTAGGAAGTCCTGATAAATACTTACTCTGCCCACAGTTCTTCAGGATTCGCACTCTCTCTGACACATCGCCCAGGTACAGGGCATTCTGATAATGGCCACTCATGTCCTTTCGGATTTCAGCTGCATTGAGTCAATGAGAGACCATCTTAAACCTTCTTTCAAAGATTTCTCTCCTCTGTTTACCTCCCTCCTTCCCTACAAGTTCCACACTTCCCACACACAGCTTTAGAGAGCTCACCAATCTTCATCATCTTTCGAAGTTTCTCCAGGTTGCCAGTAATAAGGTACAAGAAGGAAAGTTTGTCAAAGTTCTTGGTGCGCTGATAGCACATTTCTACAATCTGGTGATTGCCCTGTAACAGGGCCACTTCTCCCAACTTCTCCCAGCAGTTCTTGTCGTCCAGTGCTTTGGCTGCTTCTAGAGCAATCTAAAAAATTCCCATGGTCAGTGTTTAGCGTGGGCACTAGGACTCTAAACCAGCGGAGTCTATCAGAGCAATTGTCTCTAAAATTTCCCAAGGAATTCTCCACACTTACAATCACTACTTTCAAGCTACTTTTCTGGAGAATTTTATTTAAAGTGCGAAGCCTCCAAAGCTCCATAGTACAGTACAATCGCCTATCAGGTGTGTGCTCCAAAGAGCCCGAGCTCTGCTATCCTATTCCTTAGCTTTGAAGCTACATAGCTTTAGACAGGGCAGAAGAAGTAATAAAAGAAGGAGTGAAATACAGGACTGGAAAAGCAGCTTTCCTAAGCCCTTTCTGCTTCAAACAATGTCTGGGCCTCAACACTTCATAAATACTTCATCCAGCAAGACCAAGTGTTAAGGAAAAGGAGCAGAGTCTTTGGATTTCTAGCTATCTAGCTCTATCCTAGAAATTCTTAAATTCAGTTTGAAAATGGTAACAAGAGCCAAAATACTGGGCAGAAGAGACAAGAAGATGCAGAAACAGAAATAGCATCAGAAAAACTGCTCAATTTAAAGTAAAAATGCCCAAAATTCCACTCTGGCTAAAATGCAAGCCCATGATGATGGCACCTTCTGGGTCCAGCTTCTAGCACACTGTTAAGTTGCACTGGCCCTAAGCCTCCCCTTTCCCTACAGCTATCTGGGACTGACGACACATTCCTCTCACCTCAATGTTTCCACACTCCAGGGCCAGGCTGAAACGAGTTTTCTCATCCTTTACAAAATGCAACGCCACTTCAGGATAACCCTTCTTTTGGAGGTAAGCAATGATTGACTGGCCTACTAGTTTGGCGTTCCTCACCATGTGGAGTACCTAGACATTCGGTTTGGTAGGCAGGAAACAGATTACTCATGAGGAAAAAGGAACACTGCCTCCTTCAACACATTTGTTAGGTTGCTTTGCTTCATACCTCATCATACTTCCTGTTGATCAGGGCCAGTTTGAATTTGAACTCAGTGGGATCAATGGTGAGTACCCGAGGACGACACTCCCGGTCTAGGCAGTATACATTATTGCCCTTCACTCTTGTGACGTAGATAGGTAAATCCAGAGTTCGGATAATCCCATGGTCCCTAGAAACAGGGGATAAAAGGCACAATTTTCAGAAGGGAGAAAATCCAGTTTGTAACACAGATAGTATTTTCCCATCACCCTTTCATCAAGTGGTAAACACTGATACAGACAGGAGGTGTTTCAAAATGACTTTATTATTTCCTGTGACAGAACAGATGCTACAAACTTTTTATTTTTTGCAGTTTGAGAACTTGAGCCTTGGGCATTCTAGGAAAGCACATTACCAATGTGTAGCCTCCCTTCAAAAATAAAAAAAAACCTCATCACTATGCAGCGTAGACTTGCATACTGCAGTGATCCGTGGAGGTCAGAGCACAGCTCTGTGCAGTCAACTCTCTCCGTCTACCACACAGGGCTCTGGCGTCAAACTCAGGCTGTCGGGCTCACCCGCCATCTTTAACCTGCTGAGCTATCTAACTGGCCAGTCCTCTACAATTGTTTCCTTAAATTTCGAAATTCTTTTAATTTTATGTGTATGTTTTTACACAATGCAGGTGTGTGTGTGTTTGGGGGGGACAGCTAGGGAAAAACTCTCAGGACCTGGTTCTTTCCTGCCGCTTTGAGGAATCTGGGAATTGAACTCAGGTTGTCCAACCTTAGAGAAACTGCTTCTACCCACTGAATTAACACAGACAGAGACAAACACAGAAACACAGATACACATACACAGAAACACAGATACACATACACAGACACACACACACACGCACGTGCACACATACACACACACACACACACACACACAGAGAGAGAGAGAGAGAAAGAGAGAGAGAGAGAGAGAGAGAGAGAGAGAGAGACAGACAGACAGACAGACAGACAGACACCTAAAGACACCTTTAGCACAGTGACTGCAAGAAGCCACCTTCTCCCACTTTTTCCCAGATAATTAACTTACCCAGTGGTGACAGCATATTTGATGTGGTTGCTTGTGGTATAGATAAACACCCCACTTTCATCCCAGGCCCCACTCTTGACACGAATGTTCTCATGAATGTTACACAGAGCATCCAGCTTTCGGTTACAGATCACAATGGCTGTAAGAGGCAAAGGGCATGAGTGCTCTGTTGGACAGGATGAGTGCAGTAGACTGGCAGGGAGGAAATGGCCTCTAAGACGGTGGATATAATGAAACCTTACCATGCTTGGCCAGTAGTGCAACATGAGACATGTCTGCCGACCAGATAACATATTTCACCTTGGAAATCTTCACTGATGCCAGAGTTCTGGGATAGCAAGAGACAGGTAGTCACAAATAGGCCTAATTCCCTTGTCTCAAGCTATGACCTACGCCTATAGCGGTGAGCTAAAATGTTTTGGCTCACACTTTGCACTGCCTCTTCCTCATTCTCTGCCTCCCCATTCTCTCCTATTATTAGGCTTTTATTCTCTATCAATTTTTACCACTAGACTTACTAAGTTCTTTAAGAACAGGAACTGTGCTTTCCACTTTGTGTTCTTCTCATCCAAAGACCTAAACCCATTCTTTGTTCAGGGATGTACTGCAAAGATACTTAAATATGCAGCCCTTGCTACACTGCTGGAATGCATGCACACAGTGGGAGAATAGCCATGGAAAGGGAAAAGGAATCACACCGTCTTGCAGTTAGTTGAGTGTATAAGAAGCAGTGAAGCCATGTGGCAAGCTTAGAAAAAAGCCCCTATTGAAGAACCCCACCCTCCCTCATTACAAGTTTGTCTGTCAGGGGCATCTGTCATGTTACCGCTTCTGCTGGACGTCAAAGAGTGTGATGGAATCTGCATCCCGAAGCAGGAGGTTGCCTGTACCAGCGTAGAAGATTTCATCACAGTTAGGCACCTGGATTTTCTTTGTGATCTCATTTTTCAGGTTTTTAATCAGAAGCTGAAATGGGTATTGGTAGAGTTACGACAAGTGAATAAAAAAGAAAATAGCTAATGATGTCCCTCAGCAATTGCTTCTTTAGAAAGAAGTTTTTCCCCTGTGCAAGTCATTTATACATCAGGTTGATTACTAAGACTCTCTCGAGGGCCTCTCAATATTCTTTCTTTTCTTTTCTTTCTTCTTTCTCTCTTTCCCTTCCTTCCTTTCTTTCTATGTGTATGTGTCTATGCATCTGTGTGTTCACTCAAATGTGTGGGTACATATAAGTCATGGTGCCCAAGTGTGTGGATCAGAGGACAAATTGAAGAACTCAGTTCTCCCCTCTTACATGGGACCCAGGGACTGAATGAATTTAGGTCATCTACTTTGGTGATAAGGGTCCTTACCCACCAAGACATCTCACTAGCCTCTCACCTCTCTCTCTCTCTCTCTCTCTCTCTCTCTCTCTCTCTCTCTCTCTCTCGCTCTCTCTCTCTCTCTCTCTTTCTCCCTCTCCCTCTCTCTCTCTCTCAAAGAAAGAGAGCTGGAGAGATGGCTCAGTGGTTAGGAGCACTTACTTCTCTTCCAGAGGTCTGAGTTCAATTCCTAGCAACCACATGGTGGCTCACAACCCTCTGTAATGGGATCTGATGCCCTCTTCTGGTGTCTGAGGACAGCTACAGTGTACTCACATGGAAAAAATAAGATCCTAAAATGGGGGTTGGAGGGGCTAGAGAAATGGCTCAACAACTGAGAGCACTGGGTGCTCTTCCAGAAAACCCAGGTTTAAATGTCAGCACCCACATGGCAGCTTACAACTGTCTGTAACTCCAGCTATAGGGGACCTAATACCCTTACACAGACATACGTGCAGGGAAAATATGAATGTACATAAAAAGAAAAGAAAAGAAGTCCTAAGAGGCTGGGCCACTTGGGAGGCTGAGGTAGGATTATAAATTCTGCAGCCCTGTCTTGGCTACAGAGTGAAAGCTCATTCTCAGTCTAGGCAGCTCCTCACCAGTCTCAGTGAGAGCCTCAAAATTACACAAAAGAACAAGTTAAAATGAAAGCTGAGGATATAGTTCAGTGGTAGAGTACTCATCTTACATGAACAAGGCCCAAAATTCAATCCCCTGTACTTAAAATAAGCTAGCAAACAAAAAAAGATAATCAACTAAAATCTGAGTTTCTCAATCAACTAGAAAGAAAATATCCAAGGTTTAAACTTTTGTTGAGTATTTAATGGAAGATACTTGCTTATCTTGCATTGAGCCTATCACATTTTATTAATATATGTACTTATGTATGCATTTCTCCTCCCAGGTACTGGAATTAAAGGTGTGTATCACCATCTGGCTCTCTAAATCTATTACATTTTAAATACCAATTAGGGGACTTGGACAAGGAGGAAAATCTCCCTCTCATCTAATCTGTATACGTAAAATCTGATGGTTTCTCCAGGTTCAGAAGCCAGAGGCCTAGTAATACTAACCTAACCAAATCAACTTTCCCTTGCCAAGGTGTTAGTCTATGACTAAGGCTGGAGGGAGACCCAGTACCCAAGGATCACAACTGCTCAAGACTAAGAAAAAAACTGTTCTTTATTATACAGTATGAACCACCATTGTACTCCCTAAATTGGTTTCCACTTACCGAATGCATTCGATCTAGGACAGCGAACCGATTTCGAGCAACCCAAACCGCTGTCAGGCCTGAGGATCGTTTCCCTTCAGGGGCTGAGGAGAACAAAACCAAAGTGTGGGAGCATGTGGTGAGCCACTAGCAGGTGACAGAGTCAGGTGCCATGGAGCTGCCATTTTGGCTTTGCCAGTTCAGCTGCTTCCTAACTAATTCAGCCATAACCTCAGGCTATTGTCAGTGACTTTATCCCATCCATTCCCTCCAAACTCCAGCCCCCAACCCCTGCCAAGCCTCTTATCTCTAGGCCAAGGGCTGCATTTCAGCCAGCACCACATACTGGCAGAAATGCTGCCCATCTTGAGAGACAGCACACTCCATCAAGCTAACGAGCAGAGTCTTCCTAGCCAAGCTGAGGCACAGCAAGCAGCCTGTCAAAGTCTAAGACCTCCTATCTACACATGCTGGAGAAATGACAGAACCCAACCCCAGGTCGCAGCTGTTCTGCTGCTTTTAACATGCTAATGTAGGACTCCCGCTCAGGCAGGGTGGGACACAGCACTTCCAGCTAAATCTTGACAGGCTCAGAGCTGGGCAACACAGCATCAAGCTGTTGCTCCTGAATGTCAATTCACTATTATCACCCTGAGGAGAGCTATAAAATGTTCCTAGGTTTGCAACTGATTACAATTTTGAAAAAGATACTCTACTCTCTGAGAAACTTGTAAAGAATATATTGAAACAGTCTTATCTGTTTTAGCAGTGGAACAACAACAAAAAAAAAACAAAAAACAAAAAACAAAAAACAAAAAACAAAAAAAAAAAAAAAAAAAACAACCAGAACATGGTGGCCAGACCTGTTTTGTACTCCTCGGATACCTGGAGTGCCAAAGAAGTTACAAAACAAAATTACTACTCCAGCTTCTGCTTTCTACTTTCTGGTGTCCATCACTAGATCACACCTTTGTAATTATTATCCCTCCCAAAGGATGGAGAACAAAAGTTCTAGTAATTGTTAACAGATATGGAAAAACAATGAAACCCAAGCTGGACTGGGCAGCATCAAACCACAGGGTTAGTTGAGAAGGCCTAACCGATTACTTTGTGAAGGAGACTGCTCTATGGACCCCAAACACATACAGGTCTCCTGCTTCTCTCCTCATCTCACTCTAAGCACACTTACAAGGCTGAAATGAGTTAGCATAATGTATAATTTCCATTACATTCCATTTTGCAGAACTTTGGAGGATATCCAAATCAAAATGTACTAGTAAAAGGGAGAGTCTGTGGAATAAACTTCAGACTGGGTAAGGCCTGAAAACCCACTGGAAGAACTGCATTGAAAAGAACATAAATGAGATTCCAATCCATCCACAGAATGTTCTGTCAGCAAGTTCTAATAGTAAGGGTGTCAACAAGGGATGGTGGTGATGAAAGAGGCAGGCAGGGGTCTCAGCTGGATCCTGGGATCCCAGGTGGGTCATGGGGCTGTGAGCAGCCTCATCTTTTTGACAAGCAAAAGGAAGCAAATCGGATCTGGATATAGATAGGAGAGTATAAATTCCCACTCCCAGGATGAGACACTGCAAGACTGGAGCCACATTTTTAAATAAATGAAACTACCAGGGTGAAAGTCATATGAGCTGACAATAATCTAGGGTAACATGCTGTGCTGAAAGAGAAAATGGAGAGTTTCTAATAACCAAATTATAAAATATATATATCTAGCTGGGGTAATAAAATGGAGGCAGAGCATGAATATTTCACACCACAATTGCCTCTGGTGCAACTGTCAGCAGCACCTGCCAACAGACAAGAGTGATACAGCCATGGCCTAGGGATGGGAGATGCAGAACCTGAAAAGAAGGGAGGCTATGGCGAGGAGAGCTGGAAGCAACATGGAGGAGACAAACAGCACCTACCATCAGGATTCTGGGAGTCTGCATCTTTGGGGATGGTGTACAGATCATAGGTACTATTTTCTAAATTGCTTGCTCTCTGTAGAGGAAAAGTGGAAACATGTTTAGTGAGCAGCACTGAAATACTGGTTTTTCCTGACAGAAAAGACATTCTTCCCACTTCCCCTACCTGCACCCAGAGGGTATCTGAGTGATTTTCTCATGTAAGAATTACAGTGCTGTTAGCCAAACAACTAAGCACTGATGGCACTCTGTTCTTTATCCTCTAAAAAATGCAAATATTATCTGACTAAAACCCAAGATTTCTCTCTATTCCACAAATTAGAAGATGATGAACCTGATGTCTCATTTGATTACACTTGTCACGTTAAAAAGAAAACAAAACAGATCTAAGAAGACATTCAAGAAAATCATCAAAAGAATATGGTAGTGTTAAACAGGAAAGGAAATTCTATATGAAAAGTTATCCAGGGAACAGTTTTCATCCAGCCACCTCGGTCCTAAAGTTAGAATGACATTGCTTCATTTTTCTGCAAACTGTGCGGCAGGAAACAAGGAGGGCTCTGATAACTCTGAAGGTAAATTCCCTGAAAAGAATGGTCTTTCCCACATGAGTCTCCTATGTTCACCCAAGCAGAAGGACAGAAAGGCCCTCTTCTGCACAACGAACACATGCCAAGGTGTCTTCTCATCACCTCACAACCCCTAATAGGTTATGACAACTAAAGCCATCTAGTTTGAGCCTCTGAGTGTCTACTGTGTTATCTTTCAAAATGTCCAGTAATAGCTCTAACAGAAAAAAACGACAACTTGCTTAGCAGGTGCCCACATGTTTAATTTTCAGTACCAGAAAAAAGATTTTAAGAGGCCATTAGAGGGCAGTAAATTACTAACAAAAACTAAGGCAAACCTACAGAGACTCCATAATTACTTACGGTGCACAGCAGCACTGCATTTTCAGCTGGATTGTATGACATATTGAACACTGGAAACTTAGAACCACTAGATAAAGAGGAAGAAATAGAATAGGGGTAAGAATAGAGAATTTATCCCTTCAAGTCTACATACTCAGAACATGTATACTCACCACTTCTGTACTAAGAAAATAGATATTGATTGTATTTTTTCTCTTTTCATTAAAACTTGACTAATTAGTTCAAACGGCAAAGCATAACACACGTTACATTGTCATCAGAGGTGGCGCGCGGCAATGGTTCTGCATGGTACAAACAGCTACGCATAGCTGCAGTGGACACCACAGAGTAGTGTGATATGATTTCTCTGCCTGTTTTCTGTCCCTGGGACTGTTCACATGAACCCTTCTTTCTGCCGCAGTGAAGCTAGCGGGTGGTTATCAACCCCGAATACCAGTGTTTGCTACCATGAATGTTTCAGCATGCTGCAGCTGGCATTCCAAAGCTCCTCTGACCAGGCATCCCAGAGGTTATCAAAGCCAGAGTTAACAGTTCTGCTTTTCAGGGTGATAGTACTTCGCTGTAAAGGTAGAGTTATGATAAACTGCAACTCTTCTAAAAATCTTCATTATTTTCTTACTGTTCTGTACTATAGTCATTTAGGTCTATCACCGCTCTCTGCCACAAGGTTCCTCAAGGCAAAGGCAAAAAGTTTTATTACCAAATTGGGCTACTCTCTACCAAGAACTTTCTGTAATCTGCAAGAGATTTTGCAGGCATCAGTAGTAGGCTATCCTCACCACAGGGTCACTAGCAGTCCCAAGAGGGGCCTTTCATTCTCCTCATAGACACCTCTGAATCTGTCATAAAGGGATTTAAATTGAGGCGGTTTAGCCAATGGGGAGTCCATATCTAATAGCTAAGGTCCAAAAGGTTGGTTTAAAGAGCCCTGCTTGAGGACAGGACATTATGACAACAGATAAAAGGATTTGGAGGAGAAGTAAGTCAGACTTGCCTCCTCAACTGCATCACAGCTACGTCTTTGGAGCTGTTGAAATCCAGCTGACGGAGGAACCGGTCCTTCACATAATGCAGCATATTGCCATGAACAGCATAGGCTGGACGCTCACGTTCCAGCTTAAATACAATCATTCCACCATCGTGGCCTAGAGAACAGAGGAAACAATTGGCTGAAGGCAAAAAGGATTGCTAGAAATAGGCGATACACAAGGATGATTATGTTCACATGTTAAAAGGGTAAGGGGCATCTACTATGGCTTGGAGATGGATTGTGCCTCAGGGTTCATGTGGAGAGGCTTGGTATGTGATACTGAGGTGCTAGAATCTTTAAGAGATGAGGCTTACTGAAATGTCAGTAGGCCATTAGAGGAGCACTCTGGGATTAATGTCCTCTTAGGATTCAGGTTGGTAACCTGGGGAGAATGTTGATATACAGAGAGTATCCTGAATTTGCTCTCAATTGTGGCCTGGTCATATGATTCTCTCTCTCTCTCTCTCTCTCTCTCTCTCTCTCTCTCTCTCTCTCTCTCTCTCTCTCTCTCTCTCTCCCTCCCTCCCTCCCTCCCTCCCACCTCCCCCTCTCCCTTCATGATGCTCAGTGTCAAACTGTGACTGAGCCAAAGGAACCCTTACCAAAGGACAAATGGTTGGGATTGTTCCATCTTGGATTTGCAACCTCCAAAATGGTGAATAAAATGCCCTCCCCCTTTTTTATTTTATATCCACATGTAAGTGCCTACAGTCCATGTACACACTATATAAGCTTGGTGCTGGGAAAGCCAAAGAGGGCATCAGATCCTCTAAAACTAGAGTTACCGGAAGCTGTAAAAGACACCATGTGGGTGTTGGGAACAGAGCTTTAGTCCTCTGTTGGAGTGCTGAGCCATCTCTCCAGACCCCCAAATTCCCCCACCCCGTTTTGGTTTCTCTGTGTAGCCCTGGCTATTCTGGAAGTTGCTCTATAAACCAGGCTGTCCTCACAGCCACTACTGCACAGCTCAAATTCCTTTTTTAAATAACACAGTATGAAGTATTTTGCTACAGCTATAAAAAACAGTAATAAACATTGCTAAACTCAGTTTTAGAACCATTTCCAAATAGTTTCCTGTCAGTCGTCTCCCTGACCTCTCTTCTCCTTCTTTAACCCAGGAACCTCACACAAACTAGGAATGCAGCCTGTGACAGCAGTCTCCCTTTTCATTCACTTTCGCTTCTCTGATGCTCACTATAAACCCATGGGCCACCACTGTCACCACCCTCCTTTGGCTTGACTTTTTACTCAAGGCATCTTCAAACACATCACTTTCTATACTTACAGTTTACAGACCATCTTCCTTAAAGCTCCACCAAGACAGAATGTTTTATGCACTGATCCTACACCAGCATCCAGAGTATAGACTGATATTTTATTACGTATTTGACAAATGAATGAATTAGACTTGGCATCTACTTTCTCACTCTGAACTCTAAATGTTCAATATTAGTTTCCTATGAGCTCCTAAAAGCACATCAAAGAGAATGAGCTTAAGGTTAAACAGATCTTGGTAGTGAACAACACTACAGAGCAGCATCTCCCAAGAGAGATAAGAATAATTAGGTAGCTCTGAAATTTCGGCTTCTCTTTGTTTTCCTATTACCACTTACAAGAGACAAAGCTAACAAAGAACCACTTTAAAATCTTATAAACTTTCAACTAAATCAGAGGAGTGAGAAGAAGTGGTCCTTACCTGCTGCAAAGAGGTTAAGATTGGGATGGGCAGCTAGGACCCAGAATCGATCATGATCCCTACGGAAAGTCTGAACCCCAGTCCTAGGAAATCAAAAGGTACCCAGAGAAAAATGTTAGTTAAAAGTCTTCGGTACAGCACAGACAAGAAAAACGAATGGTGTGGAGGTGACTGTCAAAGTGCACAGCTACAAGAACAGTGGGAAGGCTTCACACTAACCAAGGACTGGGACGAGCCAGTTTCTCTCTCATCATCTCCCACCATACTTTTAGTTCCCTTTTACCTCTTTAGCTGAACAATGAAGGGAAGAAGAACATACTCAAATTTAGAGAAAAAGAATACTTGGAGATTTCTACCTAATAAATATTGTTGATATTTTAGTCTCTAATGGTTTTTGTTATTGTTGTTGTTTTTCTTTTTCAGTAGCAGGGATTACACTTAGGACCTCATGCATGATAGGCAAGCACTTTTACCACTAAGCCATATACTCTTAAAATTTTGTAACACAGGACTTGATTTTTCTTTATCCTGAAGAGAAAAATATTCTAATTTTTTCTTTCCTTTTATAGATATTAGTATTGTATAAAGTGTGTGTGTGCATGTGCATGCATGTGTCTACACATGTGTAGAAGACAGAGGACAGCTTTTTGGGAAATGTCCCTCTTCTACTATAGATTAGGAATTAAAGCAGGTCATCAGGCTAATGTGGAAAGTAATTTTTCTTTCTTTGTCTGCTGAGCCATCTCACCAGCCTTTTCTAAAACTTTTTGAGATAGGCTCTCAGGTAGCCAAGGCTGGCCTCCATCTCACTATGCAGATGAGTCTGACCTGACCCTCCTGCCAACACCCTCTTGCTGACACTACAGGTGTGTGCTGCTATGTTTGGTTTCTAATCTAATTTTCAAAGACAAAGAATGAGACAAAGAAAGGGTCCTTCTCTTGTGTTCACATGACATAAATAATTCCCTTACCGCTTAGACATATCCCAGACTCGAATACTCTTATCCTCAGAATTGCTGAGGATCAACTCTTGGCGAGGGTGAAAGACAGCACAAGACACGTTGTTGTAATGGCCACGGCAGGTGTCAACCTCCCATGCCTTTGATTCTGAAGAACAAAAGGAATTGTTATCACAATTCTCTATAATAACTCTGGGATCTATAGATCCAATATCCTTTCTTTACATTTTTTTTATTTGTGTTATTTGTATGTGTGTTTGTGCATCTGAGTAGAGTACCTGTGGAGGCCAGAAGCAGCCTTGATTCCCCTGGAGCTGAAGTAACAGATGGCTGTGAGCTGCCTGACACAGGTCCTAGGAACCAAACTCAGCCCTCTGTGGGTCCACTGAGCAATCTCTAACCCCAATTTTTTGAGAGACAGGTTTTGCTGTACAGCCCAGGCTGGTCTTGTACTTTGATCCTTCTGCCTCAGCATGCATGCGGATGCTGCAAGGCTATACCATCATGTATAACTGCGGTGCTCTTTTAACCAAGTGCTAAGCACTACTGCAAAATGCCTAATTATTTCCAAGATTGGAAAATGTTTTCCATAAGCTTCTTCCTCTTTATTACTTTGTTGTCACTTGAACCTCCAAATCCCCCACCCCCTTTTTTGAGGCAAGACAAGGTTTTGCTGTTGCTCAGGCTAGCTTTGAACTCCTAAGATGAGTAATTGCACTTCCTCAGCCGCTTGCATAGTCGAGCTACCTCAGCTCCAAAATTCCTATTTTTCTGTGCATCTCTGTTTTTATTATGTGCCCCTACTGACTGTAACATCTATATTACACAATTAATTATGCTCCTGTTATATTTTATTCTCATAGTATATGTATTACTTGCTGACAGTTGAGAACAAATATAAACTCTGTAGCACTGGAGTTGTGAGTCACAATAACATAAATAAGGTCCTGAACACAGTCAGGAATAAAGTACTTACTATTTGTCACATGAGTTTTCACTCTTGACTAAGCACATGTCCCTCAAAATCAACACTGCCATGGGTGTGGAGGGGGGAGGAAGAGACTATGACCATGCAGTTAGTAATAGCAGTAAATAATCAACTAAGGCATAAGGCAGAAAACAGGTCAAAGTCCAGAAGAACACCTGGCTACTTTCCCTTGCTGGCCAGTCACTTTCTTGGATACGGCAACATCGCCAGTACCTTACTCACCATTCATACGCCAGATCTTCACTTGCCGGTCATCTGCCCCAGATACAATAAGGGGCATAGTCGGGTGGAAGGCAGCCCAGTTTACTCCACGGTCATGACCCTGTTAAAACGAGAGAAAACGTGGGTCTTCTAAAACAGCTTTAAAAACACAATCCAAAGAAAACCATGTTGGTGATTATAATAAAATGTATGTTTCTTTTTCTGTGATGTGAGCAATCAAACTCAGGGCCTTCCAGGTACAAAGCCAGTACTCTACCACTGACCTACTTCCCAGCCCTCTGAAATACTTTTCAAGTACTTCCCAGCCCTCTGAAATACTTTTCAAGTAAAAAGGTTTAAGTGACTGTGCCTCTGTAAGATTCACTTCTTGTTTTATTTTTCATCTGATTTTTTTTTTTTTTTTTTTTTTTTTTTTGTAACAAACATTTGTTTGGTTTTTGGCTTACTGTAAAACTTTGGACATTAGAATAACCATGTCAACATGTCCAATATTACTTCAGATTCTCATGGGATGTTGCAAACATTTCCACCAGGAAATTCGGCTTTATTCATAGGTAGGTTTTTCCATACTTTTTACTTCTCTATATATTTTTTGAGAAGTTTCTTTTTAATTAATTTATTTTATTTATATGAGTACACTATAGCTGTCTTCAGACACACCAGTAGAGGACATCAGATCCCATTATAGATAGTTGTTGGGAATTGAACTCAGAACCTCTGAAAGAGCAGTCAGTGCTCTTAACTGCTGAGCCTTTTCTCCAGCCCCCTATATGTTTTGTTTTTTGTTTTTTGGGTTTTTTTTGTTTTGTTTTGTTTTGTTTTGTTTTTAAATCTTACTTTCTTTCTCTTTTTTTTTAACAAGATTTATTTTATGTATGTAAACACATCGTAGCTGTCTTCAGATACACCAGAAGAGGGCATCGGATCCCATTACAGATGGTTATGAGCTACCATGTGGTTGCTGGGAATTGAACTCAGGACATCTGGAAGAGCAGTCAGTGTAACCACTGAGCCATCTCTCCGGCCCCTTATATGTTTTATTTTTACAGGTAACTGTAATGTCTTAAGTATAAAGACTTATAAGCTAATGGCTAAATTCTCAAACTATGATCTGGAATCCCTAGAAAGACTCCAAGATCCCACTGGAAAATCTACATGTACAAAGCTATTTTCTAAATCCTATTAAGATTTTATTTGCCTTTATCGTTCTTATCTATGACTACACAGTGGAGTTTTTCACAGGATAATAGGTAATGACATCATTGCTCTGACAGCTAATAAAATGCATGCTTGACAAAGTCCACGTTTTTAAAGGTTCTCGGGTTTAGGCTGGAGGTGTCATCCAATGGTAGGCCATGTGTACAAAAATCAAAAACAAAGGGCTGCAGAGATGGCTCATTGGTTAGGAGTACTGACTGCTCTTACAAATGACCCATGTTTGGTTCCAAGCACCCAGATATGACTTATAACTGTTTGTAACTTCAGTCCCAAGGGATCTGGTGCCCTCTTATGGCCTCTGAAGGTACCAGATATTCACATGGTACATGATACACATGAAAGTAAAATATTCCTATACATAAAAATAAACTGATTAAATTAAAAGAAAGTTCATTTCAAATATGGCTAAAATTGACAGGTGTAACACATACAAATACACTGAGATTCTTCTGAAGATTTAAGAGTATAAAGAACACGAAGGTTAAGGATGCTAACTTCATGATAGTTCCTGTTCTATTTACATGGCCGTACTATATTTCTTTGACAGAATTATGGGTATGGCAACTTTGATCCAGAAGTTTTAAGGGTATTATGTATTTGCAAAAACATTTGGGTTTTGAAGTTGGAGCCCAGAATTTACTGCATACATCTGGGCTTTGGGGAACTGTGTAACTTTTCTAAATCTCATTTTTTTCATCTGTGAGATTAAACAGTTAGCATTTCAGTGAGTAGTTTTAGGGTTTAGACTTTAATTTTAGAAAACCTAGTTTTTTTTCTTAGGATTGCTTTTCTGTTTCCCACCATGAACAAATTTCTTATACCTTATACATAATTGGTTCTTGGTCCTTCTCATTGATTTTTTTCAGGATTCCCTACTTCTACAAGGTCTAAGAATGGCTTTGCTTTGTGACAGCAATAACTCTCTCTGAGATGATCGTCCTTTCTTTGCTGACTTACTTACAATCCTATTCCTCAAATCTCACATGATGTCTGACACTTAAATATTTGCTGGAAGACTTAAATAAAGAATGTGGGCCAGTGAGATGGTTCAGTGGATAAAATGCTTGCTACTTAAGGTACAGTTCAAATCCTGGGACCCACAAAACAACAGAGAGAAATGACTGCACAAAATGGTCCTCTTGGACTCCATACATGTGCCGTGACACATATGCCCACACACATCACACACTCACACAGAGATGAAAACTAAATGAATAGCATACTGATTTGTCCCTAGAGGATAGCACATACTCACCAACAGCGACAGAGATAAATACCTCTAGCACATGCTTCACCACTGCATCTGTAGTTCCAAACAGATCAACCCCAGTTATTCCTCTCACATCGGACTCCACCGCACCAGGAGACAAGTTCTTTTTCCTTAGGCCTGTGGAGGGTTAAGAGTGGAATGAAAGATGCAAGTATAATGTTATCAGTAAGAGCATAGTAGCAGAAAGGTACACTGAAAGACTGAGGTAAAATAAAATGGGAAAATACAATTAGAGGGCAGAAAGAAACACACTCACAAGCACCCACTTACTCCTTCCTTAACACTTAAAATGATCCCCTATTGGGAGCCAACCCAAATTCTGACACAACTAAGTTCATTAAATCTCACCTCAAAGAGCTGTCTACTTAGATTAGTAACACTTTCTATTCTTTAATCTTCCCAAAATGTGGCCTCAAATGGTAATTATTGAATGTCCACATTCTAATTCATAAAATTTATACCTTTTTTCATCACCTTAAAATTTTATTTATTTTATTTTTACCTTAAATGAAAAAAAAAGATTTATTATATATATATGTGTGTGTGTGTGTGTGTGTACACAGTAGCTGTCTTCAGACACACCAGAAGAGGGCATCAAATCCCATTGCAGATGGTTGTGAGCCACCATGTGGTTGTTGGGAATTGAACTCAGGACCTCTGGAAGAACAGTCAGTGCTCTTAACCTCTGAGCCATCTCTCCAGCCCTTAAATTTTTTTTCAAGATTTATTTATTTATTATATATAAGTACACTGTAGCTGTCTTCAGACACATCAGAAGAGGACATTGGATCTCATCACAGATGATTGTGAGCCACCCTGTGGTTGCTGGGATTTGAATTCAGGACCTCTGGAAGAGCAGTCAGTGCTCTTAACCACTGAGCCATCTCTCCAGCCCCCTTAAATCTTTTTTAAATGTATTTTATTATTCGATGTGTATGGATGTTTGTCTGCATGTACATCTGTATAACATATGCATGCCTGGTGCCTGGAGATCCCAGAAGAGAAATACAGAGCCTCTGGAGTTACAGGTGGTTGCAAACTGCCAAAAGGGTGCTGGGAATTGAACTCAGGTCCTCCAGAAGAGTGGTCAGTGCTATTAACTACTGAGCCATATCTCTAATCCTCATAATAAAAAAATGTAAAGAAATGTTCTTGGGGAAGATCATACTTCAGTGTTTTCTGAACAATTTACAGGAAAGTTTCAGATGCACTGAAGAAGTAGACATATTAAACAAAACAGCTGTCTAGTTTGGGAGAACTATTACAAATACCATGAGAAGATATAGCAAAAAGGTACTAGCAAAGTATACTCAAACTTCCTACTTACCTCCTGAAAAGGACATCAAATAAAACTGTCGTGATTTTTCATGTTCTTTGCATAAAAGGCTGATTAGGTATGAACATATATTTTTCCATTAAAACCTATAGAGACTATTTTTCACTGGGAGAAATTATTAGTCTATAATTTTTAAATGACAGGAACAAAAGACACCAGGATAAGTGTCTTATTTGTAGAAGAAGAATGTACCTATGCTTATGATCCATCTACACATTTTTAAGGCCTGTCCACTTGAATTAAGGTGTAGTGGCTCATACATGCAATTTCTGCACTCAGGAGGCAGAAGCAGGAATACTGTTTTAAGTTGAGCCTGGCCTATGGAGAAAAGCCCTACTGCATAAAGCAGAGAAGGGTAAGGGAAAGCTGACTAACTGTGTTAAAACCAGAACTAAAATTATAGTGCAAGTACCAGTATCATCAGATTTGATGCTGATAACAACCTTTAAAGATAGGTAATAATCATATATAATTATACCAAATTACACAAAACAAAATTAAGATTACATTCCTACCTTTTAAAATATTTGGGAAAGAAAATGGTAAAATTACCTAGCATTTGTTAAATTTTTTTTTAAAAAAAGACAGTATTTTAAGCAAAGACTAAATAAAACATATCATTGAAATTAAATCCTTTACACTAAAATGTGTAAAGAAAGGAAAGTTGCCAATGTTGTAAACTATTGTGTCCTTCTACTGTCAGGACTGCACAGTTTTAATTATTTTATGTCCAATTCAAGAGATGCCTTAGCCATAGGCATAGAGACATAAACCAGATGAGAAAAAGAAGCTTTTCTCTCAAGCTTCATAAATACATGATCACAAGGATGCCTTATATGTATTCCATTTGTCCCTTTAATAGGATCTGTCAACTTTTTCTATTGAGTGAAGTGTATAAAACAGGTTCAAAAAGATACAAAACCAGACAGCTGTGAGGAACTTCACCTCCAATAAGCTTCAACAGACACATTAAAAGGAAAGCTATATGACAGAATTAAAGGCTTTGTTGCACTTGCCTGCAATGATCCAGGAAAAGGGGAAGGGTGAAACAGATGAGCAGTGACAGGCAGTGAAAAGATACTTAGAGATGAAGTGTTTGAACCTTCAACAGGGCACTCACTAGGACTGAGCGACAGATGGAAAATTTCTACAGCAGCTACCCAAATCCAGAGGGAGAAGAGCACACTCTCAGAATGGACCAGTTATGTATGCCTCCCAGTGGGGACCAGGGGAAGCAGTAGAGAGAAAGGGATAAAGAAAGGATTTGGCAGCATATTAATACATTTTAGTGGATATTTAAAAGAATGAGCCTGAATTACATGGGCTTGACATGCAAAGGTATAAGCCTACTATAATAATCTAACTGACAGTTTACTTGGAAGCACAAGCTAAAACAGTAACCCATCTTCCTCAGTTTTTAAAACTCTTCCCGTTTAAACACATGATTTTTGCCAAGCTAACAAAATATTCAGGTTGCAGTGAGCTCCAGAGGCCAAATCCACATGGGAGAGCTGTTAAGGGACTCTTCTGCCTTAAAGAGGTCTCTCTACTTTCTCCACTAGCTCCCAGTGTTCTTTTCGAAAGAGAGAGCCAAAATTATCAGAATTTCACTAGTCCCCTAAATTTGGAAGTATTCATCCCCTTATTTAAAATGTACTTTCCCGTCTTGAAAATGTTAATGTCAGTCCCTAAGAGACCAGAAAGTTGGTTTCTCTTCCTGTGTTCAGATTTACCAGAACTAGAGCAAAACAGAATCCCGAGGAGTATGTGAATTTTGTGGAAAGGACTAACCCTTAAATACCAAAGCACCTCTCTCTACTCTAGTTAAAGGATTTAAAGTCAACGGAGTCAGCAGAGAAACAATAAAGAACATTCACATTAGTATAACAGGTTAGCACAACATTCTCACTGAGACGTCTATGATTTATAGCAGTTGCAATACCATACAGCAATCCATGCAATTCACACATTCAAGAGCAACACAAACCCACTAAGGTCACACTCTCCCTCACACCTCTAATCTAAGCCCTTTAATTTCCATGTAAACATATTTTCTTCCAGCAAATAGTGATGAAGGGTACTTCTTGCCTTGGGCATTTCATGGTCACAAATGAGAACCTGGGTACCTTACTTTTCCAAATTGCTTTCTTATTTTAATTAACAAATTTTTAAAAAATGTTATTTCTCAAATCACTTAAGCTAGATCACAAGGAACATGCTGTGCTGGAAGCAGGTAGCACAAATAGTAACTTTAAAGTGGGGCAAAACAAGGGCCTTCTCAATCCAATGTTCTGGGTATGAACCCCTGGAACCTAAAAACAGCAGTTTAAGCATAAAATTAACCCGTGTTCTAGGATGGAATTAGCTGTATACCATTCTTTGGAAAATAGAAAAGTCACTCAAGATACTTCCTATAGCAACTTTCTCACAGAACTCAGACTGTTCTACATAACTGTCCCTGATCAGCTGGAACAGCAAGAGCTGGGAACCAACTTCCTTAGGGGTTTGTCTCCTGAGACAGAGGTGTCTTGAATGTGTGCATGGTGAGACCCTATGGAAAGCCACAGCCAGGTTACAGACAGAGCGAATGCTTAGCTCCCAGTACTGGCAGTGAGGAGAGGGCACAAGCTCACAGAGCCTGTACCAAGCTCCTCCTTTTGGCATGGCTGGTCACATCTGGGTGTACTTCAAATAGCCTAGTCAGTCTGACGGAAAACTGCAATGGCAAAGCCCTGGAGGATATATACCCTATCTCCAAAACAATCTTGTTTACAGCACTGTCTTGTGACTTGAAGCTTTTTGGAAACTGCAGAGACAGCATGGGCAATGCTTCCACTCCCCAGCTGCCTTCCTCTCTCCTTGGCTCATTTGGTTTTGTTCTTTGATATGGTTCTTTGACTCGGGGTCTCATGTAGCCCAGGCTGGCCTTGAACTCACTGTGTAGTCAACAATGACTCTGAATTCCTGATCCTCCTGCTTCTACCTCTCAAGTGCTAAGATGATAGCATCCCATTGGTTTATTTCTACAATATATAAGTCATAATTGCTATTACCACATCCCAAGTACTGTATTCAGGAATTCAGTTTTTTACTTGCTGTTCACTAATGGTTTATGAAAATAGCAAATACTAAACTGCGGTAGCTCAGCAGCGTTACAGGGAAATTGGATAGTTACCACCTTAACAGTGCAATGATGGAAATTAACTCCTTTATTTCCACAAAGAAGCAGGTAAGGGCTAGAAGGGTCTTCCTATTTTGGAAAGAAACACTGATTTGCATTTATCACCACTGACTTTCCAGAGAACTCAATCTCTAAGAATTTCTGAAGTGGCAAATAAAGATAGTTTAGTGAGTGATTTTTTTTTTTTTTTTTTAAATAATGTAACTGGGTAGAGAAGCACAGTAGTTAGTCTCAGCACATTCCCTATCCCAAAACAAAGCTCCTCAACATGTGACAAATAGCTCTCAATGTTTAAATTCTGTGTATCAACATTTTAGATCTCTGTGTTGCACTCAAATTTCAACCCTCATCTCAAAAATCACTATATGTAAACTATGACAGGAAGAACTAGCCCAATTTTCCAAAGTCTAGAAAGTCTTAGAAAGCTTATTAAAAAGTTTTCTGGATAAAAAAAGTTGTAACTCCTTCCTACTCTGTCCTCTACTATATAAAAATGTGTAGACTTTCTCATTTATAAATAAGGCAAACAGGGTCCACAAGTCTCGTTTACCTGTCTCAATTTTTATATTTTATTTTTGTAAAATACGTGAATGGGATACATTTTGTAAAATATTTGAATGGAAAGCTTGGCTCTTAACCAAATAACTTAGATGTACGTATTTTAATGAAAATCTGAGGTAACTAAACCAAATTAGCTTTCTAGAGTAAGCCACTTTCTCAGAAATACTCTAACATGAACGTTCAAAGCAGATTCGATACCTTCAAAAATAAACATGATATTATATAGGAATGGAATATTCTAATTTTTGTTGTTCTAAGCCTAATACCCTTGCTATTTTAAGCAATTGCAGTTTTGCGCCAGACATGACTAGATTGTCCTCTGAACTTGGGCAGCTCACCAGAAATATCCCAAACGCGGACAGTCTGGTCCAGGCTAGCTGATACCACCAGGTCTTCAGAGGGGTGGAACTGAGCACACATTACATAATGGTTGTGCCCTGTTAACACACTGCAAAAAAAAATCATATAAATTATAGACAGAAACCAAAAGCCCCCCCTAAGCTAAATAAATACCTTTCTTCATATTCAACAAGTGTTTATTTAATTGTATTTTTTGCGGCAGCAAGGTGAGTCATCCTAACAACTTTGAGCTAGTAATAAGCAATGCCACCTGTGCTAATAGCTTTTTTAAAAACATGTATTTCTTTTTTTGTCCAGGCAGTGCTGGCACATGCCTTTAAGCAGGAGGATCTCAAAAAAAAAAAAAAAAAAAAGGTGCTTTTATATTCACATTCTTTTCTTATTAGGGGAGCAGCACCGGAGGTACCATGTAGAGTCAGTTTTTCCTTCCACCTTTGCATGGGTAAGACTCAGGTTGCCAGGCTTGCACGACACCTTTATCCACTGAGCCATCGTTGCCTGTTCCAGTAATTCTCTTTCTGACACTAAATGTTTAATATTTAAATATCATTAATTCCATAGAACTGAGATTATACAATTCTCTCAGATTAAAGACATAAAAATATAAAAATAAATGCAATCTTAGTAATTCTTAATTGGAAATATACTTTATAGAATTTAGTAGGGTACCTCTAAAGGCTGTGGCTCTACACAGTCCCTACCTCTTGTGAAAATTCTAAAGGACCAATTCAAACACAAAGACTCACTGTCCAGTTTTATAGGAATAGAACTGAAAAGCAGCTAAACATTCTATTCTAAAAGCCTACTTATATGCCTTTCTTCTTGTTAAGATGTTACAAAATCCAGACTGATATCATTACAATCAGGAGACATGGCCCACATGGGAAGGAAAATGACTGACCTGAAAAGGAGCTGACTATAAAACTCAAGGAACAATCAAACCCTCTTTGAGGCTACTACTGCCTCTTGGTTTACCAGACACAGGTTCTAGACTGCCAGTTCCACACCCGAATGGTCTGATCATCTGAGGCGCTCAGAATCCAAGGATATTCCTGAAAGACATTTCAGACAAGGCTCTAAATAGTCTTGTTCTGTCAGGCTAGAGCCTAGTGCATGCTTGACAAGTTTTTTGTTGTTGTTGGGTTTTTTGTTTTTAAGATTTTATTTATTATATATAAGTACACTGTAGAGGTCTTCAGACACACCAGAAGAGGGTGTCAGATCTCATTGCAGATGGTTGTGAGCCATCATGGGATTGCTGGGATTTGAACTCAGGACCTCTGGAAGAGCAGTCAGTGCTCTGAACCACTGAGCCATCTCTCCAGACCTTGACAAGTGTTTTATTATCCCCAGGCCTTGCTTTTTCAGACAGGGTCTCATTATGTAGTTTAGGCTAGCCCTGAAATTATGTGTTCACAAGTAATGAGGGTGTTAAGATTTAAAAGTATATACTACTATGCCCAGACTTACTCTAGGCAAGGCTCTTCAGGAGGTCTTTTATGATAATCACAAATGGTATTTATTAGTAAATGTTTTAGTTTACTATCATTTTATCCTGTGCTAAGATTATTAAAAGAAAAATCCCAGCTAGGTGTGGTAGCACACACCTTTACAGTGCTTGGGAGGCAGGCGCAAGTGGATCTCTTTGAGTTCAAGGCCAATATGGTTAATGTAGTGAATACCAGGACAACTGGAGATACATAGTGAGTATTGCAGGATATTTGATCACACTGTGAACCCCAATATTATGTTGTTTACTGGAAAAAATCTGTTTCTAGTTGTGGTGTGGTTCAGCCTTAGCACACACCTTTAATCCCTCTGGCTGGAATACAAACACACTCTTAATAAACACCTTTAATCCCAAACAATAAAGGTAAAGTTAGTTTGTAGAAAGAAGCCCCATGTTTGAAAGTGATATCTAATTGAGTGGCAGACAAAGCAACAAATCAGAGAAAGATTGGCAGAATAGGACACATGCCCAAACTCACAACAAGTGAAAGGAAAGGGAAGCTACTTGAGGTGCAGTACAGAGAGAGGAAGGAGGCGGTTTTACCAGGACAGTTATAGAGAGAGACTGCAGAGAGATAACAGGACACAGGTGAAGACAGAAGATTAGGACAGACTGCCAAAGTCAAAATGAGGCCAAACAGAGCAATTTAGAAGTCCAGAAAAGCAAGATTAAATCAGTCATCTTGGAGAAGAGTTTGAGTCAGAACATCTGAGTTGAACCAGCCAGGCAGAGATCCGAAAGAAGCAGAAAGTGGTGAGCTTATTCAGTGGTAAGTCTCAGAGACTGAAAACATTCTAGGCCTAGAAAAGATTGTACAGAGGCTAGAAGCTTCCAGGACTAGGCCTAGGTTAACAGACTGAGGCAATAAGTCTTGGGAGACAATTACAACAGGAGAATAAAAGATAAATTTACAAGTGAGACTATGCTTCAAAAAACAAAACAAAGCAAAACAAAACAACCCATGTCCCTCATCCCCACCCAACAGTAGGCCATATTTTAAATTAAGGAAATAAGTAAACTTAATCAGTAAGTATTTGTTTCATTGAATTATAACACTGAATTATAGGGAGATCTTGTCATTACAGGATTAGATAAGAGGCTAGGAGTCTCTCTAATTCATTTTCGAATCTACCATATGAAATCAGACAAATGGCAAGACATGGTGATTCTCACCTCTAACCCCATCACATGGGAGCCAAGCCAGTAGATCCCTGTGACTTTGAGGCCAACCAGATCTACATAGTGAATTCCAAGGCAGATAAGACTATATAGTAAGACCCTGTCTCAAAGGGGAAAAAGAAACTTGAGAGAGAGGGAGAGAGAAAGAAAGAGAAAGAGAAACTTGATAGATTAAAGGCAGTGAGCCTAAGACTGGCTAAGGAAACAGCTCCACCAGATTCCTAAAGTCCTTAGACAGAGGAATCTGACTGTTAATGCTTCAATATATTTGTTAATTTTTCTGGGTATATCTACTGCTAAATAACAATACCACACATGGGATTAGCCTACAACTTTGGTTTGGCAGCTCAGGAACAAAATAAAATCTCGACATTTCTCTATAAAAAAGCAGTAACTTCCTCTTGGAGCCCATTGGATCCAATTAAACTGAATATAACATAGTTTGTCTGGCTCTGTCTCCCCAACACTGAGATTAGAAGTGTGTGCCACCAGGCTTGGCTTTGGGGACTGAACTGCAGCCTTTATGCCTGAGTGGAAGCACACACCAACTGAACTAGTCCCCTCAGCTCTCAAGCATGGGCTCCTGAGGATAAGGAGACTGCTGCTGGGATCCATGGCAGAGGATTTTGCTGGCATAAGATACCAGGTTAAATGCCCAGCATGGCCAAAACAAAAGGCAGGGAGACTGGTCAGTAAGTATGTCAGGTAAGACACATATATTACTATGGACAGATTCCAATGCTGCACAATGAGGTCAGCAGCCACTTACATGATGAAAAAATGTTGTACGGATATAATCCAAGTGTCCAAGCAAAGTGAAGAGGCAGCGCCGAAGTTTGTAATTCCAAACCTGCAAAGGCAGAAATTCAACCAAGCATGAGGATTTAAATGCCTTGGACTTCTGAAAGGCTCATCAGGTTTCTTTTTGTTTGCTTGTTTGAGGCAGGGGTTTCACATAGCCCAGGTGGTCTTCACACTTGCTATGTAACCAACAATGACCTTGAATTGCTAATCCTCCTGCCTCCAAGTCCTTCCAAGAGCTGAGAATTACAGGTATACATACCCTAGATAAGTAGGTATACATACACTAATAAGTACTCCACTTAAATGAGCCATACCCTCAGCCCCCGAAGTTGCCGCACTATCTTTTACCTTTGTTATAGTTAGTCTTCACAGAACTGCCTCCATCCTATTTAATATCTCACTTGAGAGTGAGCTAAAAGGATTATTAATGAGCTCCTACCTTGGCAATCTAAAGGTTTCTTCTTAGTCTAGATCTCATTCTGATCACTTTATCTTTCCCAAATTTCCTTCCTCCTTGGCATCTTAGACGGTTTTGCTTTTCCTTGGTTAATCTCCAAACTATAAAATTACTCTTTCCTATACCAATACTTCTTTTCCACTTAGAGTTGGGGTTTGATAAAGATATGTTAATGCAGACTTAATCACAAGGGTTAAGAGAAAGAGATGTACTCAGAAGAAGATATTCCCAAAAACATAAACATAGGCTTGGTCTCAAAGAAAAGTCAGAATATAAGGCATATCCACGTGTGGGCAACTTTTCCTCAAGGGAAAGTTGCCTCTTGCTTTTTAGAGGATCATCTGCCCATTACTGAAACTGTTCCCTGGGCAGCATCTTCTATACTGTGACTTTAGCTCCCTCTTTATCGACAACTCCCAAACATCTTCAGTGAGTTTCTTAGGTACCTCAAGCAATATGGAATTATCTATTCCCCCAAACTCCAGAAAACTGTACCTACTCCAGCTTTAATTTCCTCATGAGTAATCTACCTCTCTAGTCCTTACCAACGTATCCAATATTTTGTTACCATCTGAGTAACTTTAAAAAAAAACTGCCAGGTTACGGTTGTGGTGCACAACTTTAATCCCAGCACTTGGGAGGCAGAGGCAGGCAGACCTCTGAGTTTGAGGCCAGCCTCATCTACAGAGTGAGTTCCGGGACAGCCAAGGATACACAAAGAAACCCTGTCTCAAACAAACATACAAATTCCATGTAAATCTTATACTACTTCTATATTTAAGGCCCAGTATTGATTCCATGTCTGTGCAACAACCAGCGAACTCGTGAGCATCACAGACACATACTCACAATCTCATCCCTCTCTATCTTCTGTTCCCTGCCTCCACCTTTTTCACATCTTAACTCTCTAAAACCAACTGGAGATTTACAAACACACCCAGCTATGCCATGTCCATCTCTGCACCTGGACTGCTCTTTCTTATTTTAAGTATTTAATATATCATTCACCAAATTACACATATTATGTAACTGTACATTTATCCCTTGAATTAAAGTCTCTTGAGAACAGAAGTCACTTTGTACTTATTTTCGATTCCCACACAAAGTAAGTTTCTGATATACAATAAGTATTCAGTAAGCATTTGCTGGGTAAGTGCTCTGGACAATGTTAGAAGTCTAAGTTTGGATCCATGATTTCTTCTGTCTTTCAGTTCTTTCTTTAATTCTCAAACCTTACCCCCTCCCCACACAAAAACCAAAAACAAAAAACAAAACAAAAACAGAAACAAAAAACCAACCATACCACATTCTCCTATTTATTATTCCCAGCCATGACAGATCCCCTGTACCTTAATCTTGTAGTCATCTCCTCCAGAGACAAAGAGTGGCTGCTGCTTATGGAAGTCAATGCCACGCACTGGACCTAGGGAAGAAGACAGGCAAAAAGGGAGCTGTAGTCAATTCTCTCCATCTACCACATGGGTGCTGGGGATGGAACTAAGGCATTCGGGCTTGGCAGCATTGCTTCATCCTCTGAGCCACCTCGACAGTTCCTAACATTCTTTCTCTTTTAAACAAAAGCACAGATCCATTTTGTATATTTGATTTTCTTTAGTTTAAATCTGCGAAAGGTACAGCATCACATGGACTCAGTCCAATGGCCTTAGCAGGAAGGTTGCTTCAGAATTCAGCGTGAACCATGCCTCCGTTTCTCTGGCCTGAGTTACTTTCCCCAGATTCCTCTGGTTTTATTTGGTTTGCCTCTGGGAGTCACTGCATTGATTTTTGCTTTATACACATAAGCATGCCTCTTGGCCAAGTGCAATTCAGTTTCATCTTGGGCATAAACACCTTCAGCTTTACGAAGAGCCCTGTGCTCTCTTTTTTCAGAGACCTCACTCCTAGCTAGGAAACGTGGCCTTGCACCACACCTTCCAGACATGTTTGCCCTTTAGAAGTCCTGTTCCCAGCAGGCCTCCATAGGTGCCTGTGGAAAGATAGTGGGGAAGCACTAATATGATCTGCCATCTTCATTCTTCATTTTTCCTCCTCCTCCTCTTCTTCGTCTTTCCTTTCTTTCTTTCATTTTTTAAGACAAGGTCTCTCTGTGTAGCCCTGGCTGTCCTGGAACGTACTCTGTAGACAAGGCGTGCCTCAAACTCAAGAGATTTGCTTGCCTTTGCCTTCTAAG
Source organism: Micromys minutus (assembly GCF_963924665.1). Taxonomy (NCBI): domain Eukaryota; kingdom Metazoa; phylum Chordata; class Mammalia; order Rodentia; family Muridae; genus Micromys; species Micromys minutus. The sequence continues at coordinate 69,819,892 of NC_137969.1, forward strand.
TACTGGAATTAAAGATGTGTGCTGCCAACATGTGGCCCTAATAAAACTCATTTGTAGTTTTTATTTGTTTCTACCCCCTTTTACTTCCACATTCTGCACTTCTAGGGGGAATCCTTATCAAACTAGGATTCTTATTTGGGGGATGATAAATACTTGTCCTTAAAAAAAAAAAATCACTGTTGGGCTAGAGAGATAGCTCAGTGGTTAAGAGCACTGACTGCTCTCCCAGAGGTCCCAAGTTCAAATCCCAGCGACCACATGGTGGCTCACAACCATCTGTAATGGGATCTGATACTCTCTTCTGGTGTTCATGAAGACAAATACGGTGTACTCATATACATTAAATAAATAAATCTTTATTTTTTAATTCCCTTTTATTTTGTATATGTACATGTTCAACTTGTTCAAGTATCAGTGGAAGACAAAGAGTATGACATCTCTTGAGCAATAGTCACACTATTGTTGTGAGCTCTGGATTGTTATAGGTCTTTACTTGAGCCCAGGGAAGTGAACTCAAATCTTCTGAAAGGACAGCTAGCACTTTTCACCACTGAGCCATCTCTTTAAATTTTTCCCTAGAAATTAACTTACCATCATGTTCATCAAATTTGTCAATGAGGGTGCACATCCGATAGTCCCATAACTGGATGACCCCATTGTGCAAACTTGTCAGGATCCAGGGTCTTTTAGGATGAAAACTAAGGCCTGGGGAAGGGGGAAAAGCAGAAAATTATACAACAAGGTAATATCATCTTTTGTCACCTATGACAAAGAAGGAACAACTAGATTAACCAGAGGCTATCTATCTATCCCTTCAAGATGCTTGATAACCTTTTCACTAAATTTTAAAGATGCATCTCTGTGTAGCCCTGGCTGTCCTGGAATTCACTCTGTAGACCAGACTGGCCTTGAACTCACAGAGATCCGCCTGCCTCTCTTCCCTAGTACGTGTATTAAAGGTGCACTGCATCACCACCTGGCTGACGACTAGCTTTTTGCTGGATACCAAATACAATACCTTTTTCGTTAGGTATTTTGTTAAACATTGTTAGGCTTTGTTCTGAGGTACAACTTAATTGGAATCAACAGATATAATCTGGTTTTGTCTGTGAGTCTAAGCTACCTGTATAGTCTAGATCTAACTTGGAACCACTACTAAGGGAATACCCACCGGAGAGGCTCTACAGGAAGCTCAATAAGGGCAAAAGAATCTTCGTTTGTCTTATAAAAGCATAGACTATTTCCAGCCTTGTGTGAACTTTGGGATAATTGCTTTCTCTTTTTCTTCTTTATTTAAATATTATTATTAAGACTTTTTATTATTTTTTTTGACTACGTGCAGGTGTGTGCCTATGTGCAGTTATGAAGGAGCTACAGGTGGTTGTGAGCCATCTGCCATGAGTTCCGGAAACTGAATCTGGGCCCTCTGGAAGAGCATCAAGTGCTCTCAACCAGTAAGCCATCACTCTAGCTCTCGGTTGTTAATTTTTTCTTTATAAAAAAAGACAGATCTTATGTCTAGGCTGGCCTCAAAATCACTGTCTTCCCTCCTCAGCCGCCCAGTCCTAGAATTATAAGTATGTATACAACTACCATAACTACGTCTTAAAAATTTTTAATATAATTTTTTTATGTGTAGGAGTATTTTGCCCATATGTGTCCATGTGTACCACATGCATGCCTGGTGTCTGCAGAACACAGAAGAGAGTGTCAGATCCCCTGGAAGTAGAGTTACAAATGGTTATGAGCCACCATGTGGCTGCTGAGAACTGAACCTGCGTCCTCTGCAAGTGCAGCACGTGCTCTTAACCAGTTTGCCATCTCTCTAGCCCCACAACTGCCTTTTGATGTCTTTCCCCCCTAAATTTTGAATATTTTTCTCACATGCATGTACCTATCAATACTCTGACAAAGGCTCAAGGGAATCCATACAGCCCTCTATCACTCTCCCTTTTCTGGGACTTTCTAAGGTTATTTTAACCGTCTTTGTTGCCCCAAATGCTAAGCTCTGTTCCTCAGCTGTTCCACAGGATTTTCCCTCTTCCTTCACTGCAGCCTGGAATCAATCTCTTAGCACGAACCTAAACAAACAAGGTTCATCTTGTTTATTTTCCTTCCCTCAAAAAATAATTTCCTGTACTCTGTCAACCAATGTCTAAAACCATTGTAATTCTGTTTAGATGTTTAGCAGTTTAAGGAAGAAAACAAATCTAGTCCTTGTTACTCCACCAGAATGACAAAAGGAAATACCAGAAGAAAGAACTGTTAACAGCCTGAAGTGTGTCCTTCAAGTTTTTAGTGAAGCTACATATAAACACATGTTTTATTATTTATGAACATGGAATTACACATTGCTATTTTGGAAACCTTTCTCACTTAAATATATGACATGAATCTTTTTACACTTAATTTAACAGAAACTCATTCTTTTACAGGTGTAAGGGACAAGGGCACTACACTTACAATTTTTAATGAAACTTATTTACTCTGTGGACACGATGAGTGAGTTTTCACGTGGGTACACACAAGCTGTAGTGCATGTGTGGAGGTCTGAGGAAAACTTGCAGGTGTCAATTCCCTCCTTCTACCATATGGGCCCTGGGGACTGAACTCAGGTCATTAGGTTTGGTGGTAAGCCCTTTAACCACTGAGCTACCTCACCTGCCTATCACATTTAGGCTGTTTTGAAGATGGAGATTCACTTCAGTCGGAGAAGGTTGGCTTGTCTAGCTCTGCGTATGATCACTAGCAACACACACACACACACACACACACACACACACTCACTCACTCACTCACAAGCTGGGCATGGTACTACACACATGTAATCCTGCATCTGGGAGACTGAAACAGAAACACTGAGTTTGAGGCCTACACTGGTTTTATAGTGAGACACTGTCTTTAAAAAACAAAACTAAACAATACAAACAAGAACAATAACAAAAAAACCCTTAGTCTTAGGAAACATTTAAATTTCACCTTTAGTTTCTGGCTATAAAAACCATCTACTGAAGGCGGGTGATGGAAGCATACATGTTTATTTCCTTGGGAGGCAGAGGCAGGCAGATCTGATCTACATAGTAAGATCTGGGCAAACCAGGGCTACATAGAGAAACCCTGTCTTGAAAAACCCAAACCAAAGGAACAAACAAAAGGTCTACTGAAGATACTTCTATGGATAATCTTGGTCAATTGCTTGAATAGTGCTTTAGGCTACAGACTTGAAAACTAGATGACTATAAGACAGAACATGTACAATAGAAAGTTTGTGTTACATTTATTTGTGGGTGTGTACATGTTTGTGTCTAAATGCACACGTCATGGCACACATGTATGAGAATCAGCTTTCTCATTTCACCTTGGTGACAGGCACCTTTACCCACTGAGCCATCTTACTGGCTTAGAACATGGACATCTAATGTTTTGGTCATTTTTTTTAAAAAGTGTTTTCAAAGCTAAGGTTTCTCTGTGTAGTCTTAGCTGTTTAGTATGGCTGGCCTCAAACTCAGAGATCTGCCTGCCTCTGTGCCACCACATCAGGAATGTTTCGGTTTTTTACAACATAGCCTCTCTTTGTAGTCTAGGCTGGTCTCAAAACTTGCAGCAACCCCCTTGCCTTAAGTCTCCCAAGTGGTGGGATTACATGTATGAGTCACCACAACCAACTCTGGTAACTATTGCTTAGTTGTAAAAACATTATATGAATATACTCTAATAGCAAGTTAATGAAGGCATCTATTTCGTATGATGTTTTTTTATTTTTATGATATACTGTTAGCCACCTCCTTTTATTGAGACAGTTCTCTTTATGTAGTCTCCAATTTGTAGCAATGCTCCTGCCTCCGCTTCTCACAAGCTAGGATTACAGATATGAACCACCATATCCAACTTAGCACTTTTGTATTTTTAATTTTATGTGTCTGTGTAGAAGTTATATGCACATAAATGTAGGTGCCTGAGACAGAAGAGGGCAATGGATCCTGTGGAGCTGGAGTTACAGGCAGCTGTGAGCCATATGCCTTGAGTGATGGGACCCAACTCTGTAGAGACAGTATGCCCTCTTAACTCTGATCCAGCACTCTTAATTAACTCTCAAGTACCGATTTCCCCCACCCCTTTCTTAAATGCTGAGCCAGCTCTCCAGCCCCTTCCCCACCCTTTTCTAGTACTCAAGAAGAAATCTTAAAAGAGCTCATAGAAAAAAATGAAGACTCATTTCAACTACTCAAATACCAGAAACTGGTTTTTGTTTGTTCTTTTAATTATGTACGTGCACACGGAAGTTCAGGTGCCCAGAGTCCAGAAGAGGGGTCAGGTCGCCTAGAGCTGGAGCTGCAGGTGGATGTGAACTGCTGGACTGCGAACCAAACTCAGGCTCTCTTCAGAAACAGTCAATTGTGTCAACTGAACTATCTCTCCAGCCCCTAGAACCTTTTTTTTGGAATAGAGTCTCAGTGTGTAGCTTCGATTGGTCTGTCACTTGATATGTAGACCAGGCTCCTGAGTGCTGGGATTAAAGCCACCAGGACTGGCACCAGAGATGATGACTCTTTTCTCTTCCTTTTTTGCCATTTTGAGACAGGGTCTCTCCGTACTAAGAATTCTTAATGGCACCCTTTATGATCAAATTTCCCATGAGACTTAGAAACTGCTCAGAATACAGTCTCACGTTAAATAGCCTCCAGTTTTTGAGGTACCAAGTCTGGCCAAGGCACATTATAAACACATTTAATATATTTTCTCATTGTAATTCTCTTTATAAGAAAATGTTAATTACCCTTATTTTTAAAGACAAGCATATAGAGATTTAGAGATAGTAAGTAAGCCACATAAGGTGGCTTGTTAGTAGATGTTTCAGAATTCCTAAGCAAGTTCGATTAACTCCAATGAACAAATTCTAAACCACTTCACTATAGTACATATTATGAAATATTGCAGATATATTTTTATCAGAGTTACGTAGACTTAATTCTCTGCTTTCCTAATATCAACATTTTGAAAGAGTGTGATCTCAGGCCTTTGTCTTTCAAGATTACCACACATTTAATTGTTTATCTGGTATTCAAATCTAATACAAAGCATCTTGAATTTCTTCGGACAATCTTACTAGTCTCGGGACTTTATGGGGCTGTAGGCCTCCATTCCCTAATTCCAAATAAGCAAAAAAGTCCAGCGGAAGCACTGGCCACTGAAATGGTGTAGACAGGCTACTGGAGTACTACTGACTCCGAAAAAGCTACAGTGACAGAAGCTGAGATTCAATCCCCAGAAGAACTTCATATGACATAGTCATAAAGCGTACAAGTCATAAGGGCTTAAGAACAGAAAGAGTTGGAACACACCCCCAGAAGAGGCGGATGCAAAGAATAGGAAGCGGGCCTAAGGGCTCTCCTACAATGCACAAACAAAGCATGACACGAGTCGATCACAGTCCCAGGACACACTAAGCAGCGCGGAGACTCCACTAACCCTAACCCGCCTCCCTCTGGGTTCTTTCAGTAGGCCCAATTCGGTCAACGAGTCCTCCCACTCTCTCTTCCTCAGTGACAGCACATCCCCGAACATCCAACCTCTACCGTTACCCTCTTCTTCTGTGTTACCTTTCACCCGCGCACTCTTGGTCTCGAATTTGGTTAGCATCCTTCAGGCCTCCGGCTCCCAGGTCAGATTAGCGGATCCCGCCACTCCCGGTAGCACTTCCAAAGCCTCCACGTCAGCTACCCTAGGTCGCGGCTCCCGGAAGCTCCTCAGACACGAACTTCCGGTTTTTGGAGCGCTGGGCCACAGAGAGGATGCCGGCGGAAGCCTAGAGAGGCCGTTACGAGACTGGAAGGGACCCGAGGCTTCCGCCCAGCGGAGAGGCAAGATGGCTACGACTAGGGGCGACTCTGGGCCTGACCCAGGAAGTCGGGGTCTTCTTCTTCTGTCTTTTTCCGCGGTACTGGCAGGTGAGGTCACTCCATCCCGGAGCTCTGGTCTTTAAGAGGAACCGTCCGGAACGGCCCATTGCTAGTGCAGGCGTTGCCCTCCTGGTTCCGATTGCCCCTTGTCCCCCGCCCTGTAAATCCTCCTTGTCTTTCGTTCCCATGATATAAGTTCCTCCTTTGCCTGGACCTTCATTTCTTCTCTCCCTTAGCTCGTCCTTTCTCTCCAGCCCTTTTCTGGGTTTCCAACCTGATTGATTCTCTTCCACTTTATTTGCATTCCTCGTTTTCTTTAAAGCCCTGCCACACCACCAGCAATCAAAAGGGACAGGTGTGAAAAGCTTACTCTCCACCCCCCCACCCCACCCCACCCCCCCGTTTAAGTGTTTTTGAGATCAAAACAATCTTGTTTTGTGGTGTCTGTGAAAAGCTGAAAAACATGAGAGCCCTCATTTCTACCTGTTGGTTCTAGCCTAAATTTGTGTTCCTTATTTCCTTTGCTTACTTAAGTGAGGATAACGTTAGCTTAGCTGCTTTAAACTGCTAAGAAGAAAGTAATGATTCAAGGAATTTTAGACGTTTAATGTATATGAATATTTTAGGTTTTTTTTTCAACCTAATGTCTATTTAGTAATCTTGCAATTATGAGTTACAATCAACCAAGGGTTAAGCAAAGCTTTACATTTAAAAAAATCTATAGCTGTGGAATTAAGCCCTAGAAGTGCAACCATTTCCTTGTATAACCATGACTCTGACTTTCTCTATGTTTACATTGCTTTCAACTAACTTCAAGGGAGAAACTGTAGCTGCCCCATACTCTAGGTGTGCTCAAAAAAGATCTAATGTTTCATTAACTGAACAGGTGTGTGGCATAAGGTTTCTCCTAGGTCTGTTCAGATTCTTTGGTGGGTTTTATTGTTGTTAATGCTTTTCTTTGTTTGGTTTTGGTAATCTATATTCTTAGTCTAGAGCTCTTTTGATAACTAATTAGTAATATATATACAAGCTAGAAGAGCAGACTTGTTTACCCCTGCAACTAGACACTGGCACATCTGAGGTCAAAGCCTTTTGACAATTATCTTTTAGCTTTATAGTTAATTGATTATCATAGAGTTTAATAACTTTTTAAGGATTTATTTATTATTATATTTATGTAAATACACTGTAGCTGTATTCTGACACACCAGAAGAAGGCATCAGGTCCTATTACAGATGATTGTGAGTCACCATGTGGTTGCTGGGAATTGAACTCAAGACCTCTGGAAGAGCAGTCAGTGCTCTTAACCGCTGAGGCATCTCTCCAGCCCATTTATTAACTTTCTAAGATGCACACTAGGTACTCTTTACAACACTTACATCCCAGTAATGTGGCCAAGAAGTGAAAAGAATGATCATTACTCTTGTGTTAGCATGATAGTGAATCATTTACCTAAACCATGAATCTAATGGTGAGAGAGGCTAATACCAAATATCTTTCACTTTTTCCTAATACTTTTTATCTTCTTCTGGTCAGGACTGTGTGGGGGAAACTCAGTGGAGAGGAAAATCTACATTCCCTTAAATAAAACAGCTCCTTGTGTCCGCCTGCTCAACGCCACTCATCAGATTGGCTGCCAGTGTAAGTTGAAATTGGTATTTGTATTTGTGGCCATTAATAATTCAGTTTGTATCCTAGATACTCAGAAATATTCATGTCCTGCTTGGGAGTCTTGGCATTCAAATTAGAGTGTATGTTTAGGAGGTGGTTGTTGTCTGTCAAACCAGGCAACATGGTTAATAAGAGCCGAAATTTAGTAAATGCTGATTTAATGTGTGCGTTTTATTTTTATCTCTGCAACCATCCTTGTTATTAACATTGTACAAATGATGAAACCAAAACTTGAGAAAAATCAATTAACTTTTCCAGCATCATCATGGCAGTCAGAAATCAAGCTAGGATCCAAACCTGGTGGGGTTTCCAAGTATCTTGCCATACAGTTCTCTAAGGGAAAAGCAATCCCATATTTTAGGGAGTCAAGTCATCACTCTGTCACTCTGAGTGATCTCCTTTGAACCAGAATGACCCTTTTTCCTGAGATACAGTCTTGCTGTGTACCCCAGGATGGCTTTGGGCTCTGCTGAGTTCTGGGACTGCAACCATGTGCTGCTATTTGCTATTATTATTTTGTGATGCTGTTGATTGAATCCCTACCATTAGCTAGTAGGCAAAACACTCACGCACAAAAAAAAATTTTTTTTAATTACTTTTTATTTTTATTTTCTTAAACCAACTAAGGGCTGGGGACATGGTCTAGTTGGTAAAAAAGCTCTTGGGCATGCATGACAACCTGAATTTGAATCTCTATAACCCACATTTTAAAAAAGCTATAGGCATAATGTGACTTACGGTTCTAGCACTTCTCTGAAGAGATGGGAGGCAGAGGAATCCCTGATAACTTACAGGCCAGGCCGTCTGTTGTGTACAACAGAAAAACAAAGATCCTGTCTCAGACAAGGTAGAAGACAAGGAAAGGACATATATCTGAGATCGTCTTCTAGCGGGCATGTGCACACAGGAGTGTACACACACGTACACAGAAATTCAAAATAAGGGCTGGGATGTAACTAATTAGTAGAGTGCATTCCTAGCAAATACAAAGTCCTGGTTTCAGTCCCCAGCACTATATAAATTATATACAGTGGCACTGCTGTAATCTAATACTCAGAGGAGGGTTGCTAAAGTCAGCCTGAGCTAGACCCTATCGCTCCTCCCATCTGCCAAATAAAAAAGAATCCCTGCCATCAAACTAGTATCCCTACCCCCAGATCAGCCTCTTCAAGGGCAATAAACTAGTTGAAGCAAAGGCATGCTAAGTAGGGCTGCAAGAAGAGTAAATGAAGTATTTGGACTTATCCTTGTGTTCTGTAAGTGTGTTGCAAACCAGAGCATCATGACAACACTGCCATTCTCAACACTGTATGAAATCTGGAGGTGTAGCTCAGTGGTAGAGCACTTGCCTAATATGCTCAAGACCCTGAATTCAATCTCTAGGTACTATACATACTAATAAAACAAAATAAAAGTCACAGCTTGTTTCCTGCTTAGTCTTTTATGGATAGTTCTGTTGGGATATAATTTTGCAAATAAGTAAGGTCTGATCTTGGAGGTCTGACCTTGGCTTTGCCATCAAATTGATCACTTCTGAATTTTCGTGTCCTCTTAATAATGGCTGTAATAGTGATGCACAAAGCTAAAAGTCAAGGTATCTTTTTTCTTTTCTTTTTTTTTCTTTTTTTCTTTTTTCTGTTTTTAAGACAGGATTTCATTATATAGCCGAGGCTGGCCTTGAACTTCTAACCTTCTTGCCTCAGACTCCATAATGCTGAAATCGCAGGCATGGTCCTCCGTTTCCTGATTCAAACACTTCTTAAGTAAATGTTCTGATGTGGAATAAAGTGTCAAGCAGTATTATGTGATTGCCAGGATCCTTCCATCTTGGTAAAAAGAAATACAGTTAATGGCAAGTAAGAAATTTGCTCAGGGAGGTGGGCGTTTCTTTCCACCTATACCCCTGTGAGCTGTGCTACAGCTAATTGTCCCATTACCCCTGTACAGAAAGCACTGCACATTATAGATTCATTGGTTTCAAACAGCCTTGAGGTTTTTGTTGGATTTGGTTACTTATCTGAGTTGTGGATGAAGGAAAACCAGATCCAGGACAGGCTCAGATCAGACCTGACTAAGGACCCCATCCTCCTGAAGTGAGACTCTATAAAGACTCCTGGAGAAGAATAATTTCACCACAGGTTCTTCAAGCAGCCCTTGGGAAGCAAAGCAGTAGCCTCTAGAGATAAAGCCAAGGCCAGAGCAGAGAGGAGAAGGGAGGGGCTGGACTCTGGTCATTTCCTCATGAGGATCTTGTTTCCTTCTCAACCTACTTCTGAGTCTTGCTTCATCATATCTGTTCATTCCTTCCCAGGCAACACCCTTTTTAATTAGGGTTGGGAGCATAATGAAACTAAGAAGAAGAAAAAGGAACTCTGGGTTTGATTTTTCTAATTATAATGAACTTCTTCTGTGGACCCTCAAAGTGCTCAAAGTGACCTATGTAGCTTGGTTTTCCCTCATCCCCTACTTGTATATGGTGAATAGGGGTAAGAAAGCTGTTCTTGCTGAAGGTCCAGAAAAAGCAAGCATGTTATTTAAAACTATGTAATCACAAGTTGGAACCCAGATGGAAGTCTAGGTTTCTCTAGTTCAGAGTTACAGTTTGTTTTTACCCTGTCCTCCCTGGAGCCGAAATTACCTTTATTTACTTATTTTAACTCGCCACACTAGCTTTTTTTCTCATGTCCTAAGAGCTTTAGCAAGCATCATTTTCTTTTTACTGTTGTTTTTCTTAAAACCTTTGTTAGTATTGCTATCTTAACTAAGCTGTCCCAGGCACTGCTATTCTATATTTTATCATCGCCACAGACATGATCCTGTTAAGTATTTACTATGCATAAGCCATAGGCAGATGTTGTAGACCCTTCTGCTGTATTTACTTATTAGTTCTCCAGGGAGAAGATTTCTGTTTGGTTAGCAATTGTGAAGTACTTGGTGGCTTTTAATCTTCTGCAAGTTACAAGTATTTCAGTGCTGTGGTCTAGAAGTCTAGTTCTCAAGTCTGATTGTGTACATCAAAGAATTATATATGGTAATTGTAGAAAATGCATGTATCCACCAAGAGAAGGCCCAAGTGTATGTTTTCCTAAAGGCACAATGGCTGGGGTGCAACTCCCTGATAGTGGGGTATTATACACGGTGCCTTTGGGTCCCTAGCACCAAAAAGCAGAGCATAGAAGACTTTCTATTGTAATTCTACCCCACAGTCCATGCTGAGGACTAGTATCTAAAATAAGTCTTGAATAGCACATCCAGTCTTCAGTGAGGAGAAAATTCTCAGGGAGATCCTAGGATGTCTCTACATGGGTTCCTAGAGACTTGATAGGATGTTAAATTCCAGATATGCTTGACCGTGGCTTGTCAGTCCTCTGAGACAATATTTCCCAGTCTTGGTCACATCAGGAGATGTGAAGAATATTATAATTTAGCATCCTAACACATATAAAAGTGGCATTATTTATAGGCTGTCCTGCGTAAATGAGGCTTGTACTCACTTGGACAACTGATGGTCTTTTGAAATCTTGGATCCAGGAAGGAGTCAGTGATTATTGGCACATCTTCAATCCATTCCAGGCCAACCAGTTGGGAAACTGCTCTAGAGAGCTCAGAGTTCTAGATTAAAATCACCTAAAACTGGCTAGGAACAAATAAAGGTATTCCCAAATGAAGCTGGAAAATGGTGACCCAAGAAAGCTACTAAAACCACAGAATCCGAGTCTTTTCAAAGATTAGAGCTGTAAGCCTGAGCTGGAATTGTACAGTCTGGCATTTTCTAGAGGAAAATGTAGGTTTTGAAACTTGAGGGTCTAATGTTCTAGAATCTTGTATATATAGGTAAGTGTTAGAATTGGGCAAAAAAGGTGAACACTACAGGACATTTCCACCATCGAACACAAAGGCCATAAGGCCAGCGAGATGACTGAGAGGGGAAAAGGACTTTTAAAAAATGTTTTCAGAAAGACGTCTAATGAATAATCCACTTGGGCTTGTCCTCCTTTTCCTCCTATCATGGAGCTGGGGTAATGCAGCTCTTCAAGTCTAGAAGTGGCAGTGTTTACCCTAACATTTTGTAACATCTTTAGAGATAAAAGATCTGCAGAAGCTGGATGTGGTGGCCTTGAATCACAGGACTTGGAAAGCAGAGGCAGGAGGATCACTGCAAATTCAAGGCCAGCTTGGTCTACACAGTCAGTTCAGGTCAGCCAGGGTTACATAGTGAGACCCTGTTTTTGAAAAAAAAATCTACAGACTTGTCAATTGTGGGAGCTTTAACATGACCCATTCTGTCCTGGCAGCTTCAATTAGTGGGGATACAGGGGTTATCCACGTAGTGGAGAAAGAAGAAGACCTGAAGTGGGTATTGACAGATGGCCCCAACCCCCCTTACATGGTTCTGCTGGAGGGCAAGCTCTTTACCAGGTAAGAACTTGGTGTGTCTTCCTGGGACTGTGTGGAAAGAAAGAGTTGGTTCTTGTACTGATGAATGGCAGCTTCTCCTGCTCTAGTTTGATAGGGGACTGGAAGCAGAGTTTGTATTCAGAAAAGAGGAGATACCATCAAAAGGAATCATCTTACTGATCTCAAAATTAGACCTTCAGGGAAGGAGGGGTGGTGTCCAAAATCCCTCAGGGACAAGGTAGATGAAACACAGAACTCAGGTTAGACCATAGTTCAGGCTCAGAAGTTAAGCCCCAACATGAGAAAGAGTGAGTTGGTAGTTTTGAGTCCCTAATGCTCCAGTTGTTTCTACTCTGAGTATTAATCTGTCTGGTACCTTCCTGTCTCCATGTCCTCTCCATCTTAGAGATACAATGGAAAAGCTGAAGGGGGGAACCAGTAGAATTGCTGGTCTTGCCGTGACTCTAGCCAAGCCCAACACAACATCAAGCTTCTCTCCTAGTGTGCAGTGCCCAAATGATGGATTTGGTAAGAGCCTCAAAAGATCCTGAGGGCCTTCTGTTGTTCCAGACTAATTGTTGCTCCAGGGGTAGGAGCAGTTCACACACACACACACACACACACACACACACACACACACAGAGTCTCTGTGGACTGTGAGCAACTGTTATCTCTCTACTTCCACACTCCACCCTCACCCTTCTTTGACCCATGCTCAGATACCTAATCTGCTGGCCTAGACTTCGCTGGTACCAGTTTCTCTATTTTGGCAGGATTGGTGGTAGATTCATGACTGCTTCTTAGAATCACTGGCTCTTTTTGTACTCTTAGCCTCCGGCCAGTGATATCCTAGCCTTCCCACCTCTCCTGGTCCCTAACTAAGTACTTGATGCCTCCTCAGTAAACTGCTGCTCCCTGCTTCCCTCCTTCCAGGTATTTACTCCAACTCCTATGGGCCAGAGTTTGCTCACTGCAAAAAAACATTGTGGAATGAACTGGGCAACGGCTTGGCTTATGAAGACTTTAGTTTTCCCATCTTTCTTCTTGAAGATGAGAATGAAACCAAGGTCATCAAGCAGGTACTAACTCTGTCAACTCTAACAGTTCTAGTGAGAAAGAGGATTATCTTCATGTTCTCGTGTTGTTTGGAGGGAGGCTGTTCTGCTCATAATCACCTTAAAAAATGGCTCCTCAAGACAACCAAGGAGCTTGGTCAAGTGTGGTGGTGCATGCTTTATTACTCAGGAGGTAGAGACACCAAGTGTCATACCAACCAGGGCGCCATAGCAAGACCTTGTCTCAAACAAACAAGAACTTAGAAATTTATTATCTAGTGTCTTGACATTTCCCTCTGTCATTTCTTTTTTGTCTGGTGTTATGGCAGTGAAAGCTTTAGACTGGACAAAAATACAAGGAAGAATATGAAACAAGGTTTTCAGCCCTAGTTAAGAACCAGATTAAAAGAACACTGGACCAGGAACAGGCAGGAAGATTGCCAGTTCAAGGCTGCTGTTCTAGGCCAGCTTAGTAAATCCCTGAGCTCCTGTGTGTGAGTATGGTGTGTGATCCTGTACGTGCAGATGTGTACGTGTGTATACGTGTGTACACGTGGTCACTCTCCACCTTAAGCCCTTGAGACACTTACTTCCTGAACCTAGGCCAGCAGCCTGCAAGCACCTACAGTCCTTTTGTCTCCCATCATTGCTGGGGTTGCAGGTGCGTGCTCGGGTCTCATGGGTGCTGGGATTGGAACACAGCTCTTCATGGTCGCTCAGCAAACACTCTTCCCACTGAGCCATCTCTCCAGCCCCTTGGATCAGTTGTTTGCAGCTCTAATTTGTCATAATTCTATCTAGTCTAGCTTCTTCGTTCTAAGATCAGTTAAAAGATCTGTCTTTAGAATGACAAAGTGAGTTGCTGGCCACGCTGTTGTGAATTCTTATTTTTTATTTTTAGCCGGTACTCCTTATATCAAGACACACTAAGAGCAGTGGCTGAACTCAGGCATGGTAACACACACCTGTACTGTCAATGCTTGGGAGACTGAAACAGGACTATGAGTCTGGGGCCATTGTAAACTGTGTAGGGATAAGTTTATCTGCTCCAACCAATCTGTCGAGTCCATGCCATCTGTACTGATTGAGGAATTTTTCTCTTTGACCTTATATGGTTATCCCAGGACACCTGTAGCTTGGGGACTTATGTCTCCCAAAAGGGAGTGGCTTAAGAATGGAGCTGGGCCTTCCTCTTCCTGGAAAGCCAGAGAGGGCCTCCACAGCTAGCTGTCTCAGTGGGGTCCATCTCCTCTCCAGTGCTATCAAGACCACAACCTGGGTCAGAATGGCTCTGCACCAAGCTTCCCATTATGTGCTATGCAGCTCTTCTCACACATGCACGCCGTCATCAGCACTGCCACCTGCATGCGGCGCAGCTTCATCCAGAGCACCTTCAGCATCAACCCAGGTAGGCAGACCCAAACCATGCAGGTGGACCCAGCCAGGGAGGTTGGTGAGATATATCCAGGGAAGAAGTGGGCCCAGGCAGCAGGTACTGGGTAGGAGAATTCTGAAGAGAGCCAGAGCTAGATGAGTTGAAGGTGGAGAAATGGCCCCTGGGGTATATGAGGACTAGTCTGAAGTATCTTGAAGGCCTTCTCCATGAGTACCTTCTCCCTCAGCCCTATTGATCTCTCATTGTTTGTGTCCTATTTAGAAATCGTCTGTGACCCCTTATCTGACTACAACGTGTGGAGCATGCTTAAGCCTATAAATACATCTGGGGGATTAGAACCTGATGTCAGGGTTGTGGTTGCGGCCACACGGGTGAGTTTTGTCTCTCTGCAGCATGGGCAGGGCTCTTCAGGTATCTCTGAGTTCAGAATGAACACACTGGGGAGCCTTCAAGGAAAGGGAGCTGGGCTGTTGGTCTCCTTAGCTCATACCTGTCCCTCACACGTGGGTTCTGTTGGAGCAGGAGGAGGAGCTTGGGCTTGGCTCTCAGGGTCCAGTTTTAAAGTGTGCCACCCTGTCTTGTGTTCTGCTATTCCAGCTGGACAGCCGGTCCTTTTTCTGGAATGTGGCCCCAGGGGCAGAAAGTGCTGTAGCCTCTTTTGTCACTCAGCTGGCTGCAGCTGAAGCTCTGCACAAAGCACCCGATGTGACCACCCTACCCCGAAACGTGATGTTTGTCTTCTTCCAGGGGGTAAGGGCTTTTTTCCTAGGGCATGATGACAAAGAAGGGGATGGTAATGGTGGGAGAGGAGTTATTGATCTGAGCTGTTAATCAGAGTTTCTACATGGGTCTCTCTGTTTCCCTTTGAGCCCCCCCCCTTCTTTTAGGAAGCTTCTATTTCCTGAAATTATGTCTCCTTTCTCCCCCCCCCCCCATTGATGAGATTTATTTGAGGCTTCCTTTCATGTTTATTGTCCCAGTCCCTGTGGTGTGACAGCCTGGCTGTGTATAAGGTAATAGCAGCCAGAACTGGGGAGAGTAGACATGTCTAGAAGTCTGTGACAGCTGCTGTTTGCTCTGAGCCCTCACAAAGGCTGCTCTCCCCATGTTTAGGCCCAAGAAATCCCATGATACATACATGTGAGAGACAGCTGGTTAGGTTGTTGGTGGGGGATGGTAGAGCACATGGCTGTAAGATGACTAAGATGGACCTAAGAAAGCAGCCAGTTTTGTTGACCTCAGACTGCCCCATTCCTTGGGAATTTCTCCTGTCTCCACCCCTCAGGAAACCTTTGACTACATTGGCAGCTCAAGGATGGTCTATGATATGGAGAACGGCAAGTTTCCCGTGAGGCTAGAGAACATCGACTCATTTGTGGAGCTGGGACAGGTATGCGTCTCTATCCTCAACCCCTTCCTTGAACTTAAGCTCTCTGTTTTATGGCCTGTGCTGCAGGCACTACCCATCTCTCCCCTCGACATCTGTCTCCTAGGCATGGGTTACAGCAAGAGACAGATCATATATGATCATACATGTTGCTCTTCCTCTTCTCAGGTGGCCCTAAGAACTTCACAAGATCTCTGGATGCACACAGATCCTATGTCTCAGAAAAACGAATCTATGAAGAACCAGGTAATCCACAGATAAGAAAAAGGATGGAATTAGGTATTGGCTAAAGATGAACTCCAAGAATCATAAACTCAGTGGTATCCCATTGGTTCCCTGGAATTGGTAGTTCTCTGTGCTCATTCGGTACCTAAATACCACAGTGCTCCTGAAGGACAGGTAGATGAATACTTGCTCCTTTGCCTTTTTCTTTTTTTTTTTTTTTTTTTTTTTTTTTGGCTTTTGAGGTAGAATTTCTCTGTGTACCCCTGGCTGTCCTGGAACTGGCTTTGTAGTACAGGCTGGCTCAAACTCAAGAGATCAACCTTCCTCTGCCTCCTGGGTGCTGGGAGTAAATGTGTGTGCCACCACCCAGCCCAGTGTGACTTGCTCCATCTATTCTTGCTGTCTCATAGACTCTATTGTCATGGCTACCTGCTGGAGCCCTGCCTGCACCAGGCTGTTTTCCAAATTGCCCTCCACTTTATTGGTGGGGCACTGGTATAACTTTATTTTATTTTATATGTATGAGCATTTGCCCACATGTGTGTGTACTACATACATGCCTGAGTAGGTCAGAAGAGGGTAGATCCCTTAGAACTGGAATTACAAATGCTTGTGAACCAGCATGTGGTACTGAGGATCAAACCTGGGTCCTCTACAAGAGCAACAAGTGCTCTTAACCACTGAGCCGTCTCTAGCCAATGCGTAGTCAAGGCTCTTACTGCCTGCCAATGGAGCTGTTGCTCTTAGAGAGTTTCTTCATATTTGGCATTCCATTGTTGATTCCCTCTCCCCTGCCCCCTTGAGTTCTACACAGCAAATCACACATAAAAGAACCACTGAGGAAGTCTGAGTCCTAAGGACAGCTTTTCTACAGAAGTAGAAAAACCAGGCCCTCCATATCTTAATCTCCTAACATGGGAACTGTAGGAAGTTCAGTCTTGTCCACACTGAAGACTCGGAGAGCACAGGGCCACAGAGCCCTCCTACCCCTGTGCCCCACCTCCCAGCAGTCTGCTCCTGTGACATCCTTAGGTGGAGGATCTTCTGAACACTCTGAAGAAGAATGGTGCTGGTGTTCCTGAAGTTGTCCTGAGAAGACCGGCCCAGTCCCAGGCCCTTCCACCATCGTCTCTACAACGATTTCTTCGGTCTCGAAACATCTCTGGCGTAGTCCTGGCTGACCACTCTGGGTCCTTCCACAATCGGTGAGTCACCTGACCCTCTATTCTCTTTGTTTTCAGAGGAAGGCTATTCTGTAGTATGGGAGGAAGATTGCGGTTTTCTCTCACTCCATACACTGACTCCAAAAACTCCCAGGATGTTTGGATTCTTTACACAGTAGCCTATTCACAGGAGGCCTGGAACCCTGGTTCTTAACCTTTAGCACCTCCTAGTACAATCATCCTCTGTGATGGTCTCACTTCTCCCAGGTTCCCAAGGACTAGCACAGAGGGCCTCATCTCAAGCCAAAGCATAGGACGATGGTGTAGTTTCTTGGCTGGAGGACAAGAGTGGTCCCTCTCTGGGGTCCACGAACAGTGTTCTTACTTTGTAGAATGTGACAGTTGTCATTCTGTGGTATGTACATGTGGCAGAAGACCAGAAGACAATGCTAGTTACCTCTGTCCTCGTTCTGTACTGATTCTGTATTTTCTCACGCTGCTTCTAACTTGAGGCCAGGGAGAACAGGGAACTTCCCACTCAGGCTAGGTGACTCTCCCTCTTGGAGCCAAATGAGCTTTTAAGTAAAAGTGTTGAAACTGATTCTCTGACTCTACCAAAGATCCTTTTTCACTGTATGAAGGGAGTGACAGTTTCAGCTTATAGTCTGCTTTCCAAATCTTGCATGGTACTTTCAAGTAAGAGATGATTCTCTGACTCTGTATGGGACAGCAATTTAGTCCTGCATAAGAGACATTTGAGTAGGATGGCTAAAAATACTAAGGGAGCTCGTTTGAAATCTGTCATGTGATTTGATCCAGAGTATGTGTACACGGCTGTGAGCATGCCTGCTCTTAGTACCTGACAGTCTCCCTCTATCACGGTTAGCATTCATTAGCACATTCACACAGGGTGGCGTTCTCTGAAGAGCCAGCCAGCCAGCCCAATTAGAGTCCCTTGTGCTTGGGGATTGCTTACCTTTTATACCTTGTCTGTTCATCTGCAGAAGCTCCAAAGCCCTTTACCCACCCACATTCCTGCTTCTGCATTTCCAATTCCTCTTTAATCATGGGACTCTTTAATTTTCTTTCTCCTTTCCTACCGGACAATGAAGAGTAAGATAGCAAGTTCCCATGTGGAGGGCGTTTAGATAGGAAAGGAAGAAAGGAAGAAGGCCTGGCTTCCTTCAGCCAGGGCTCACGTTGACTTTCCTGACAGGTATTACCAGAGCATTTATGACACTGCTGAGAACATTAACGTGACCTACCCTGAGGGGCAGAGTCCAGAAGAGGACCTCAACTTTGTAACAGACACTGCCAAGGTAGCACTGAGCTGGGCTGGGTGGGAGCCTGGGAAACAACAGAAATACCAGGCAAGTGCTGAAGACAACTGAGCCATCAGCCCTTCTCCTCACCTCCTGCAGGCACTGACAAATGTGGCCACAGTGCTGGCACGTGCATTGTATGAGCTTGCAGGAGGAACCAACTTCAACGACTCCATTCAGGCCGATCCCCAGACAGTAAGAAAAGATGGGTCCCTAGGCCATTCTGTCTCTGTTAACCCAGGCTTCCCCCTCCCCTACAGACCGTGCCAACTTCCCAGACTTTGGGATTTAGTGTGCCCTTTTGTGCCTGTGAGGTTGATGCCTCAGAGAGTTCTTGAGTGGGCTTCATCTACATTCTATGACTGGCCACACCTCCCAGCCCCAGTAGTACAGTTCCTGTCTTGTAACTGGGCTCTGCTCACTGTTTTCCTTGGTCTTGTGGAAAGCCGGAGCAGTTTTTTTTTTTTTTTAGTTTTGTTTCTCAATCCTAGGTTACACGTCTGCTCTATGGGTTCCTGGTTAGAGCTAACAACTCGTGGTTTCAGTCTTTCTTCAGGCACGATCTAAGGTCGTATCTGGGTAAGCATCTGCTGTGAAAAGGGTTCCCTACCTAACAAACTGCAGAGAAAGGGGCTTAATCCTGCTTTTATCTTCATATTTTTTCCTCTACTTCCTTTCCGCCTGTCTTCCTTCCTTTTTCTTGATACCGGTTGCCTTTGGCCTGCAATCAGATGATGGGCCTCTTCAACACTACATCGCCGTCTCCAGCCCTACCAACACGACTTACGTGGTACAGTATGCCTTGGCAAACCTGACGGGCAAGGTGACCGACCTCACCCGGGAGCAGTGCCAGGATCCAAGTAAAGTCCCGAATGAAAGCAAGGATGTGAGTGGCGGTGGGTGTCGGATGTGTCCTGGGGCCTCTTTCCATTGGAGAAGTTGGGAGCCTCCTGGGCACATGCGGGATTGGCACGGAAAGGCAGCGGGTGGTCGTGGCCTGAGTAAAGTTAGACCACCTGTGGGAAGAAGAGTTGTTGCCAGTTGGTGGAGTTGGTTGGAAAACGGTACCAAAGGGGCACAGGGAGCAAGTGAGAAGAGTGTCAGCTCAGACCTGTGCTGTGACCTGTCTCCCTGTGCTGTGACCTGTCTCCCTGTGTAGTTTTATGAATACTCATGGGTACAAGGCCCTTGGAATTCTAACAAGACAGAGCGGCTGCCACGGTGTGTGCGCTCCACAGTACGGCTGGCTAGGGCCCTGTCCCCTGCCTTTGAACTGAGTCAGTGGAGCTCCACAGAGTATTCCACATGGGCCGAGAGCCGCTGGAAAGACATTCGAGCTCGGATATTTCTAATTGCCAGCAAAGAACTTGAGGTAAGACTGGTCTGGAGGGAGGTGCCATGGCTCTCCTCACCGGGCTCCTTGCTTCTCATTTCTGCAGACCTGTTGGGGCTAAGAAGGTCTCCGTACCTCCCACCCCTGCCCAGCAGCTGCTGTTGGGCACAGATGGGGTTAGTCAGTCAAATAGTTATTGGGCCCCTGTTATAAGTAAGTCAGGAACATAAGTAATAAGTACATACAATGCCAGACACCCAAAGCCATGGGCCCCGCCTACCTCAAATCACCTAAACCAGGAACAGACACCTTTCACTGAGGAGCACCCAGTCTGCTAACTGGGAAGATGCTGCTTGTGGTTGTTGCTTGTTCTTGGTGCATGACTTTAGTACCCGAACTGTGATGGCGTTTCTTCCTGAGTTACCTAAGGCTGTGGCATTCTGAGAACACTTTTCTTCCCTGCCCACACCTTCGCCCTTACAGTTCATCACGCTGATCGTGGGCTTCAGCATCCTCGTCTTCTCTCTCATCGTCACTTACTGCATCAATGCCAAAGCCGATATCCTTTTTGTTGCTCCCCGAGAGCCAGGAGCTGTGTCTTACTGAAGAGGACTCCAGCTCTCCCTGCCAGCTCTGACTTTCCTTCCCAGATCAGGTGTCTGGGAACAAACCACTAATTTGTCGCTGGACTGTCTCTGGGCCTGCTTAGACTGGGAAATGACACATAAATGGAACTGAGTGAAGAGATGAAAAAGTCACCACCCCTTCTCAGCCCCCCTTTCCCATTTGTTTCTCCTTCTCTAATACCAGGGATTATGGTAGAGGCTTGCTTCTCCTGTCTAACTCCTCAGTTACCCTTTCTCGAGATACCCCCTGTCTTTCCATCCTGCCCTGTACTGCCCTCTGACCCTGCTGTCACCCGACCCCCATCCCTGTGTTCAGCCACCTGCTGCACCAGGAAGAGGGTGTGAAAGATTGAGCATCAGCATCCGACTACCCCGAACCCTTAGGGAAAGAGTGGGTTCCCTGGCTGAGCCAGTGTCTCTTTCTCACTGTCCTTTCTCCAGGTGTGCAGATGGCATGTTAGTGTGGGCATGCTGTTAGGTGGGTATCCCACCTCTAGCCCACTGTGCTCGGTTGTACTTTTTATTATTAAACTATAATATCTATTTTTGTTGGGGTTTTTTTTCTTTTTTTTTTTTTTTTCTTTTTGTAAATATATAAATAGCAAGTTTCATTAAAATTATCCAATACAATTTGTGCTTGTTACTTGGTATTCTTCCCAGGCCACCGTGTCCAGTGACCTGGACTAGAACGCAGTGTGTGCTGCTTTGCTGCAGAGAGGAAGATACTGTTACAGCTCAGGCGAAGTGAAGCCCCTCTTAGAAGAACAGCGTTAGAGTAGCTCCTGCTTATTCACTGACTGAGCAGGTACAGAGATGAAGCAGGCACTGCCCTGTAGCCCTGGATCGCTCAGGGTTGGAGGGAGAGACGAGGGCAGATTTACAACTCGATGTAACATTTACTGGAAGTGACTGTGAGTCAGGATTTAGAATTCACCACATGCAGAAGCACAGCGAGCAATAGCACACATTTAGGAGATGGTAAATGACCTGGTATGCTTGAACCATGAGGATAAGCGCGAGGTGATGAGGCAGGGACCAACCAGGAGGTTCTTGGATGGCATTCAAGAAAGTTTGAGCATCCAGTAAATGGCACGTGTTTTGTGGGTGAATATAGGAGTGGTTTGGGACAGCTTCAGAAAGAGCCCCGGCTCTTGAATAAAAGTCTTCACAAAGCTAATGTTGTAGAGCAGAGCCGAAGGTGAACGTGGGCCGAGGCTTGAGTCGGCCGAGGACAGGAGAGAACCAGCAGGAGTGAAGTCCTAAGTGGGGCCTTCCCTCCTTGTTACTGGCCAGGAGGCTGTTGCTCACACATACCTAAAGACCAGCAGAGACAGAAAAGTGGCTGTTGTCACAGTTCAAACACTCCCGTGTTCCTTGGTCAAGCCATTCACCTTTTCTAGAATCCTGCTGAGAGGAAATGGTATTTCTCTAGGTTTCTCTCCAGGCTCCCTGGAGGAGGCATGTTTGGGGTTCTGCGGTAGGAAACATACCCTGCTGCTTTCCCTGCAAGCCCCCAGTTGGAGCTGGAAAAGCTGTGTGCTGTGCTGGCACTGGTGGGAGCCGAGCACAGCTGCTGCCATAGTCTGGGCCAGCTCCATGCCTCCCTCGGCCAACAGGTCTCCCAGCGGACTGAACAGTAAACTCCCTCATCCTGCTGGCAGCTTCAGGAAGCGGGGACATGGCTGGGTACCAGAGAGGGGGCTAAGCAGAGAAACAGAGGCTCAGGCAGAGTCAAGGGATCTGGGTGGGTGAAAAGGAGAAGACTACAGGATATGAGCTCGTCCTCTCTCTGTCATGCCCCCTTCCTCCATACTGTACCACTCCCTACCCCACACCAACCCCTCTGCCAACAAGAGCAGAGCCCAGTTCCCGGGTTTTGCAGAAGTCAGTCGGCTCCACAGGAAGCACAGCCGAGACTCACACTCCTCCTCTCAGACGACTGTGCTAGCCCATGGCCTGCAGCATCTGAGGGGCTACATATTTTGTAAGGCCTTAGCTTTCCTTTGTCTCCTAGACAGGCCTCATCACCCTGTGCCTTCTGAAATGTTTCCTTTTCTAGCCCCTTTCTGCTTCCCTCCTGCCCCGCTCTTGCCTGCTCCTATTGACCCTTCTCTCCCAACCCAGGTAGAGAGTTCAGTGAATGACCACGTATGCTCTACTGCCCACTGGGACACCTCCTCCCTCCTGTCTAACCACAAGGCTTTTTCCCTCTACTGGTGCTTCTCCAGCTTATTTGAATAAGGGGGTGACTATTCTTTTTCTAATTTCCTGGTTGGACACTTTTCTTTTTCTAACTTCCTGGTTGTTGTCCAAACGTACGTTGTAGGAGGGGATATTTACTTTTGTGTGTGTGTACATGTGTGTTACAGCATGTATATGGTCAGAGAACAACTTTGGGGTGTTGAATCGCTCCTGTCATGGGACCCAAGAATCATGGGTGGCCATATACTCTTACTGGCTAAGCCATCTATGGTCCAAGACTTTTAAACATCCACTTCCTGTTGTTCTGTACTAAAACCCCACCTTATTCGATAGAACTTTGTGCCTTTGAGGAAACATATTAATTTACGAGGGAATTAAATTATTTATTTATTTATTTTGAGGCAGGGTTTCACTGTGTAGCCCTGGCTAGCCTGGCACTTGTTACGTAGAACGGGCTGACTTTAAACTTACAGAAATCCACCTACCTGCCTCTGCTGATCCACTCCTGTGTCTGCTTCTGCCCCTGGGGAAGCTTAGCAGGGTGTGTAGGTGGAATGCAGGACCTTGGTTGGCAGTGAGTGCGCCGGTAAAGAACGCACACATACCTGGGAATAGCTTCGGAGAACTGGCTCATTTTAATGGGAGGAGAGAAAGTGGTATTTATGGCCCTGTGGGGGTTGGGCAGAGTCTCTGGGGCAAGGTTTGTGTGGCCTGTGGCCATGCACAATTGGCCAGGACAGAGGTGCCGGAAGATACTTCATCTGCATACTCAGGGGCTGGGGGTTCCAAGGGGGGAAAAACTTATAAAGCCAAACAAGGAATGGGGCCTGATAACTCAGGGTAATAATTCTTACTAGGGTTGGTGGGGGGACGACTTTCTGGCGCCAGGTGGGGGGAGGGGAGGAAGCCAGTGCCTGCTGTCCTCATATGACTTAATCTGAGGTTGAAGCTCTCCTCGACCCTTCCCCCATTTAATCTGAGCCATTAACGTCCCACAGGCCTCTACTTTCTGAGTGGTAGGTTTTAAAGAATGTGCCACAGCCAACTTTAAGTTAGCATACAAAGCAACTTAGTTGTGGCATTTTCATATATATATGTATATGTGGTGTGTGTGTGTGTGTGTCATCTTCCTCTACCTTATTGATTTTTTCCATACTCCCTGTATCCAGGGACTTATAATTTCTAGCACCTTACAAATCATGTGGGTTTTTGTTTTATTTTGTTTTGTTTTGTTTGTTTTTTGACAAGGTCGGTCTTGGTAGCCCAGGTTAGTCTCAAATTCAACCATTCCTGCCTCAGTATCTCAATATCTTGAATACCAGAGCTACAGTAGGTGCCACCATGTTCAGCAAATCAACTCTTGATTTGATAATTGGGGACTAGCAGAGGAGTGAGGCTGCTTGCCTGGGGACAATAAGGGGGAGAGTCTAAGAAGAGTCTTAGATCTTTGCCATCTCTGAGCCTGGCTATAGAAGCAGCCCTTTCCCTGTGTATGGTTAAAGCATTAAAGATATGGTGTTTTTTTTTTCTTTAAGACTCTGAAGTTTGGATGCAGGGAAGGGATGTGACCCATGATAACCCAGCAAGGCTGTGTGTATATTCCATATCAGACCAGTTCTAGATGGGTTCTACCCAAGTTCAGAGGATAAGGGATTTGCTTCAGGCAAAGGCCAATGGAGAGGAGCCTCGTATGAAGAGGTCAGGCACAGAGTTTCTGCTCTGATGCTTGTGTGATGTTAGGAGGGGCTTTGCCCCTTTCTGCCCCCATGTTTTCTGTGGAGTGTAGACTGACAAGAGACAGCTCTCTAGTCCACACTGGCTCTGACTGGTTCTGTGAAGGAACAACTGGGGTTTTAGCCTCCTCTTCTAAGGCCCTCGAGGAAGGGGGCCATTTGAAAAGACGATCAATTCATGAACTCTCAGAGATAGCACAAGGGTCAGCACTAGAAAGGAACACCATTGGCCTCCATCCAGGAACTGTAGAAAATTGGGAAGTAAGGCATCGTTTCCTCAAAAGAAATAAAGAGGGAGGAGAGGGAAAGTTAAGAAGGGGGGGGGGGAATAAAACAGAAGAAAAGAAAAAAAGGCTGAAGAATCTGGAGTCCTTTGGAGGCCAGGGTTCCAATGGGCTCCTGGATACATTTTTTTATTCTCCATGAACTTAAACTAAGCAGGCAGAGGAACCTTACACTCCTGGGTAGAGAAGGGCAGTGAAAGCCATGTGCCCAAACCCAGAAACAGCAAGAGTGGAGGGTCATCTCAGGGGGCCTAAGGAACCATTTACCTGAGCTGATGCAACTGTGAGCCAACATTACCATCCTCTGTCCCAACTAAGTGGTTGCTCAGGGGTTAGGGGTGGGACCCTGGAGTCCACACTCTCCCCCAACTCACAAGTAAGGAATGGTCAGAGATACTAGAGGGCTGGGATTTAAAACTGAAGTGAGGGACAAGATCCTGAGAATGAGAAAGTGGCTTAGGAAAGGAAACAGAGGAAGTAGGGTTCCTGCTAGGGCTGAAGGAGGGAGAGTAGGAGCCCAAGGGGAGAAAGGCCAGGCGGGTGTGGCCCTGAGGGGAGTAGGCCCAGTGCTGGTGGTGACAGATGGGAGGACACAAAGAGGAGAGCTTCAGGGAAGACAGATGGATGGGGGAGGGAAGAGGAGAGGCCTGGGGTAGGGGTGGGGGTGGCGCAGTGGATGGAGGTTGTAATGAGATTGGAGATGGGGCTCTGAGCTGAGGAGAGGTGAGTGAACTGGAGGAAAGGCTGCCTTAGGAGACAAAGGCGCAAAGGCCAGGCTGGCAGCACAGAGAGTGACAGATTGTGTAGTTAGCCAGGGTGGAGACCCGCTGTCGCCTTGTAGAGGCACAGAGGTAGAGACAGAAAAAGACAGACTGACAGATTTTGTGGAAACCAAGGACAGAAACTGGAAGGTGAAGACACACAAAAACATTGCTGCCATTTGCAAGGGATGGTAGCTCCTGCTCAGGCTTCCCTTGCCTGCGTGGCCTCCTGTGTCCCAATGCATGCACCTCCAGTCACTAACAAAAATAACACCTCAACCACAGCCACTGTCAGAGAGGGGTCAGGTGGTGTGTACGGCACAGAAAGGGTTAACACTTTCTGCTCTCCCTGCCAGCCAGTTTGCCTGCTTGAGTCCCCAGGGCTCCCCACATATGTCATCCCCTCTCCTGCCAAGCCCACTGCTTCCCAGCTTCTCCAGTCCCTCCCCTTACCCTCAAGAACTAGCCCCAGCCTCTGTGTCTAACCTACCCTTCGATGTTCCTCTCCCCCAGAACCTCACAGTTTGAAAAAGTGAACGTCTATGAAATGCAAAATAACAACCACAAAGGTATAGTCATTTTCTCCATCCCCAAAGCCTGCTCTCCTTGTCTTCCCTTGCAGGTGAGCTTTTACACACACACATACACACACACACACACACACACACACACACACACAGAGAGAGAGACAGAGACAGAGAGAGATACAGAGACAGAGAGAGACAGAGAGAGAGAGAACTCCCAAAATGGAGAGCTATCCTCAGCTTCCCTCAGGCACATATGTGTAGGGAGTTGGGATGAACACCGTACAGTTCACTTAGCAGTCTCTCATGAGCTGTTTCACTGGGTGTCACAAGAGCCCTTTGGTGAAGGTGACATTATGCCCATGTTACAGGTGGTGAAAAGAATCTAAGGAAAGTTACATGACTTTTCAAGGTCACAAGGACCTGGACCCAGGTCCTGCAGACTGAGGTTTAGTAGACACAGTGTTTTCTCTGCTTTGATACTATTAACTCCTCTTTGTTGCCGGTTATGAACTGCCCTAGGAGTTCCTGAGTAAGGCCTGGGACTAGGAGTCCCCAGAGCCTAAGATCTTGGAATGACAGATGCAGAGGGGGATGAAATAGTCCCCTGAGTATATGGGACAGCTAGAGCTGGATGCTTCAGGGACAGAGGTTGTGGGGCTGCACGTATCTGAGCTAAACAGCTTGCAGAGGGAGAGGCTGGCACCAGGACTTAGGCTCCCACACATTGCTTTCTGCTCTGTGATCTCTCAAGGTTCTACTGTGTTCTTTACCTTTTGGGATCTCTGTCCCCTGTTTGGATGACACCTTAACACTTGATTATTGTGTCTCCCTACCCTGCCTTATAGCCCGTAATTTTTTCTCTTCTTGACAACTGTCTGCACCTCCTTCCTGCAGGGCTTCTCTCAGACTTTCTTAGCTTCCTGTTCCTGAATATGTTCCTCCGTCTGAATCTCATAGCAGTCTTCTCAGAGTCTGTCATCTGTCTGTCTGTCTGTCTCTGTCACACACACACCTTAGATCTCTACCTTCTGCAAAGAATTGACAACCTGGCCCTATCCACCTGCCCTGCCTCTCTGTCTCTCCTCCTGTCTCCATCCTTTCCCCCCATCTTCTCCCATCCTCCCCCATGTTACTTTCTCCCACTTTCTTGGATGGGTTGGAGGGCAGGAGGGTGGGGAAGTAGAATTGTTGTTGCTGGGGGCTCATTAGGTGGAGATTGGTTTTTAATCAGCACCATGGCAATGATGATGCAAGAACCAAGCCGCCACCTGATCCCCTGCCCCCCCACCCCCTCCTCAGGCCTTCTTTCCCCTCCAGCTCAGCCCATCTGCTGGCGCCTGGGCACCTGTCTGGGCCTGCCCAGGTGGGAGTTGGCACCTCCCAGGCCTGGGGGTGGGGAGAGGAGGGTGAGCTTGGGGAAGAATTATAGGACTCCCTGTAGGGAAAGCCTCACCCTGGAGGAAGCCCAGAAAAGGTTGAGAAAGCACAGGGAAGTAGCAAATCCTTCCCACCGCCTGTGCTCCTACTAGGGTCTACACTACTACAAGCATTAACTCACTTATCTCCATGGCAACCTACACAGTTATAATTTACCCTGTTTTAAAGAAAAAAGGACATTGAGGCTCAAAGGTCATTATTTACCCAGGGTCATACAGCCAACAGAGCCCCTTTCGCTGTGACTCACTGTGCCTGGAGTCTCTGTCTCTGGTACTGAGGCTCAGTGATGATGTCCTGCCACTGAAACCACGGGAGAAGTTCCATGCTGAAACCCATCCCAGTATTCTCTGTGCTCCCCTTAGGCCTCAGAAACTGACTCCCCCTCTCAGGCCACCCTGCAACACACCCACACAGACTCAGAGCCACACATATGCCCAGGCACAGGCCCTGGAGGCAGTTGAGCTATTGACGTGAACGTAATCAGTGTTCATTTGCACATAATTTTGTATCTAGTTTTCTTGTTGCTCATTTGATGGCCTGCACACTCCGGCAGCCTGCACTGCCCTCCCTCCTCTCCTAGAGCCCTTCCAATCTCTGCCCTGCCTTTCTTGGATCTTCTCCTCCCTCTCTTATTAGCTCTTTCCTCCCAAGCCCCTGATTCCCATGTAGATCAGCTTGGACTGATCAGCCTAGAAAAACTCCTTGTGGGGGTCTCCACCCAGATTCTGACTCCAGTGCTGGCCTGGTAATGAGGTAGGTAGGAGAATGGGGCCTGAAAGAGAAACTATGAGGTTGCTAAAGTCTCAGGATGGCAAGGGCTAGGACCTGAACAGCAGCAAGGGGCAGCCAGTTAAGCCGTGGGTGCTCTCTGTATGAACTTACTTACGGGAAGGACTTCCAGGTTACTGGTTACTTAGTCTTTTCATAGTTTCTCTCCTAGTACTTTGGGGAGCCTTCTTCCCAGGAAACGGGAGACGGAAAAGGGGCAGTCAGAGCCATGCTGGGACTCAGAATGGAACTATGACATTTAAATCTAGCTTCTTTGGTGTCCCTGCCCTGCCACCTCTAGTGTGGGAGACTGAGGGGGTTCATCTGTGGTCCTGCCCTGGCTCTTGCTTCAGCCCCACCCCTTCCCCAGCTTTCTATTTCTTGCTTATGAAATATGCATGGAGAACAGATGTCCCTGCTCCCCCACTCCCCACCCCCCCTCAGGGCCAGCCCCCGCCCCCAGTTCCCAAGGGGTTCCCAGATCCCTCTGCCAATGGCTGCCTGGCCTGGATGTTTAATATTGATGAGGGGGGTGCCAGGGCCAGCCAATAGAGAGCTGGGGGTGTGTGTGTAGCTCCATATATATATACACACACAGAAGGCTGGGCCAGCTCAGGTGTGTGTATGTGCTGTGTGTGAATGTGTGGGTGTGTGAGTGTGTGTATGTATGTATGAGTGTGAGTGTGGGTGACTCCAGTTCTGGACTAAGACAATTTCTTCTGCCTAGGCCTTACATCTCCATCATGTGTACCCTTCTCATCTGTCCTGGATGCTGTTCAGCCACAACAAGCTGCCCCTAAGAGTTCTAGACACTGCTCACTAACTTTGCAGACAGATGACCTTTGAGCAGGGAGAAGAGACTACGCTGTCCCCCCCTTGCTTGCCACCTTGGATCCCTGGAGAGTCCTTCTAGGTAAGGGGAAACCATGCCCTGGGGAAGGGTGGGCATGTCCCTCCTAATCTCTGACTGGAGTCCGCTCCCTGAACCTTCCCCCAGGAAGGGTCTCTCTCCATCTCTGCCTCTTTCTTACCTACTTCTCTTGGATTCTTTGGGCAGCATGGATGAGGGGCAGTTGGAGGAAGCAGGGTGAGAATTCCTATTGGATACTTGGAATTGTTGCTTCCCTGCTTCTGGGCGCCAGAGACTTTGAGAGCAGACTTGAGGGGAATACAGAAGCTGCTGCGGGGAGTGGAGGTGGGGAGAAGGGAGGGGCAGGGAGATGGGTCGCGACAGATGGGGAGCAGAAGGGAGGACACCAGAGGAGTGATGGGGGACTCGGACTCGGGAACATGGGGACTGGGCAGGGGGGGAATCTGGTTGCTATAAATGTCCTGAGAACCCCAAGCCTGAACTCTTGGTTCCAGTTCACTTTGAGAGTGGGGAATTAGGGACACCGAACATGTATGGGAAATGCTCCCCCCCCCCCATACTATTTCTGTTCTCTTCCTTTGGACCCTACAATATAGAGGATGTTCATAATCTCAGCATTAATTAGGTTGTTTTATGTCACAGTCAGTGTGCAGGTGTCTCTCCACCATTAGATGCTGGTGGTCTTGTGTGTGTCCCCTTGAGAGCTTAGTAACTGCTCTGGTCTTGAACCTGTCTTCTGTGGGCTAGGGTGGGGCAAGCCTAGGAGAAAAGGTGGCTCCCGTGAGAGGGTGTCAGCTGTCAGCTGTTGAGCTAGGGCTGGGGATGGTGACTGGGAAGGATCCCAAGAGCCTCTATCTCTTTCTGTCCCTCTCAAGGCTGAACTCACTGGGAAAGGCCCAGTGGTTCCGAGACACGCAAACTTAGCTGAGCTCCACAAGGGTAACTCCAAAGAAGCTGCCTATGTCTTCCTCCTCAGGCTGTGCAACAGGCTGTGGGGTGAGTTTCTGAAGTCTTCCTTACAGAGTCACCAAGAGGGCTAGGGAACGGCTAAGAGCTAGACTTGCTAAGAACAGAGCTGGGGGATGGGGTAGTCTTGGGTAGGTGCATATGCTGAGAACAAACACCTTCCTTCGGTTCTCACTGGCAGGGTGGTAGGGCCTGATGTCTGCAGTGGTGACTTCAGGAGGTTGAGGGATTCTGAGGAGCTGAACGGAGGTACCTGTTCCAAGGTCCATATATCCCAGTCCCCTCAACCACGGCCATCTCTGGGCTTGCAGGTCCCTCCCCCAGCCCAGTTTTTGCTCTGCCTTTTCCCTTATTTATTATTATGCAGGAAATTCCTGAATAACAAAATCTGCTATCACAACAAGTAAGTGTGGAGCCTGAGCCTATTAAGCATATTCTCTGATCTCCAGAACTTTCTCATCTTGTGAATGTGAAATTCTATACCGTGTAAAGGATGGCTAGCTCCCCTCTGCCTTGCCCTCCAGCCCCTGGCAGCCAAGCCACTGGTTTCTGTGAAGTAGATTAAGTTAAAAAGGTAAACGAGTGGGGTCACAGTATTTGTCTTTCTGTGACTGTTTACTTCCCACGGTATGATGTCCCCAGGGTTTAGTTTCCTTTTCATTATGACAGGAATCCTCATCCAAGGCTCAAGGTCCATTATGGATACATTGTATCTACTTTGTATCTGTCTGTTCACTGGCTGGTGGACCTTTGAGTTGCTTCTGCCACTGCTAAGAGCTTTCAGGTACCAATCTCCTGCATTTCCACATTTAGGTTTTGAGGAACATCTGGGCCTTTTTGCCTATAGCAGGTGTACCATTTTACATACAAGAGTATCATTTCTTCATATTCCTTCCTACACTGATTTAGTTTTAAGGTTTGGGTTTTGGTTTTTTTTTTTATACATTCTCGGTCTCTAGTGAATATGAGGTAAGGTTTCACTGTGGTTTACTTCATATTTTTAGTGACATGTATTCACACACACACACACACATATATATATATATATATATATATATATATATATATATATATATATATATATATATATTGGTCATTTGTGCACTGTCTTAAGAGAAATGTCTGTTCAAGTCCTTTCCTCATTTAAAAATTTTGTTTTTCCATATTTTGGTTGCTCTGGACTGTCCTTTTTTGAGACTAACTATCCAGGATAGTCTCAAATTCACAATCCTCCTGCTTCAGCCTTCTGATTGGTGGGGTTACAAAGGAGTATGCTGCCACACCTGCCTAGGAACTTGTTCATATGCTTTGCATATTAACCTATTACCAGAATCCTGGTTTGTGGCCGTTTCTTTATTCCATAGCTTGAATTTCCACTGTAGGAATTGTTCTCTTTAGTGCTCTTTTGTTAAGTTTGGTGTCGACTTTTTTATTTTTTCCTTTTTGCTTATGCTTCTGTTCTCTATTCAAGAAATGATGGCAAGTTAATGTCTTGAAGGACTTCTCTATTTCCTTCTAGGAATTCAGCAGTTTAGCCTTCGGTCCTCTCATTCCGTGTTAGTTTGCCTGCTCTGTCTTTCCTAGGACTTTGTACTTCCTGTTATTCCTCCCGCTCCTTTCCAACCCTCTGGTCTTTCTAGCCTTGTACAACTCTGATGCCAAGTTTGGCTCTCTTTTACCAGGACACACACACACACACACACACACACACACACACACACACACACACCTGCTCTGAGCTGCCTACACCTTCAGCGGTCAATTCTCAATTGTCTTTCTCTGTTTCAGGCTCCAGGCTGGAATCTTAACCATGGAACTTTGAAGTAACTCTGCTTTCCAGAGCTCAGTACCAGACCCCAGCACTCCAGGCCCTTCCTGCTTTTCTCACGGCCCTCTTTCAAGCTCCTAAAGGGAGGGGTGGGAAGAGGATCCGCATTTCCCTAGGTGGGGGTTTTCCACCATGATGCTCAATTCTGACACCATGGAGTTGGATCTGCCTCCCACCCACTCGGAGACCGAGTCAGGCTTTAGTGACTGTGGGGGCGGGCCGGGCCCGGATGGTGCTGGGTCGGGAGATCCGGGAGTGGGCCAGCTCCGGAGCTCGGAGCTTGGAGAATCGGGCCGTAAAGACCTGCAGCACTTGAGCCGCGAGGAGCGCAGGCGCCGGCGCCGCGCCACGGCCAAGTACCGCACAGCACACGCCACGCGGGAGCGCATCCGCGTGGAAGCCTTCAACCTGGCCTTCGCCGAGCTGCGCAAGCTGCTGCCCACTCTGCCCCCGGACAAGAAGCTCTCCAAGATTGAGATCCTACGTCTGGCCATCTGCTATATCTCCTACCTGAACCACGTGCTTGACGTCTGAACTCAGCCTGCGTCCTGCCCTTGGAGTCTCCTCCCCCTTTTCCCTGGGGCCTCTCCAGAGCCCCTGTCACCATGCATTACTTAGAATGGCCGGCTCCTTCCCATCCCAGAGGACCAGGCTCGTGTCTCTAGTCCTGAAGGCCACTTTCTTTTCATTGGCCAGGAATGTGAAGAATGTTTTTATGGGTTCCTTCAGAGAGTTGTTGGGCCTAGCTGGTCAGAGTTGCTTGTCAGAGTGGTCAGAATGGAGTCTTTACTGGGTTCTAAGCCTAGCCTCTACTCAGCTGCTGTCTTTTCTGCCCTTTGTCCAAGTTTTCAGAGACCCCAGACCCCGACTCTCTGTCTTCTTCTGGCAATGGTGGGACTCAGCATCATAATCGGAAGGGGAGCTGACTAGTGGCAGAGGTTGGGGAAGCGGGGGTTCCTAACTCCCAGACCTGTCTGTCCATGCTGGGGTGGGGATGGGGGGGAGGCATGGGCTCTTGGGAGAGATGAGGGAGGTGACTCCGGGATAGCCAGGGATTATAGAAAAACTCTGCCTTTCTTTTGTCTCTCTCGTTCCTGAGGCTTAGGATATACAGACCTCAGATCTAACTTGGTAGTGAGTGCCTTGCCTTCTTGGCGCTGGGCCAGTCCCAGGTCCTTTCCCACACCTGCCATCCCAGAATTCACCTTTTCCCTGTGCCGGCTAGTAAAAGGAAAACCTCAGTTCTGGGATAAGGATGAAATCTCCAAACAGCCCAGGGCACTTTGCAGACGGCTCAGGCTCTGGGTGGGGCAGCTCTGCAGCAGCTGCTTTTATCCCAGTGGACCTTTGAAAAGACGCAACCCCATCAGCTCCTCCCTCGGACACAAGAGGATGCCTGCTACTGCCCTCTATGACCGATCTAGGGCCTTATTACATTTTCCCCTTCCTTTCTTAAACTGCCATTGGAAAGACGGTGCCCCGCCCGCCCGTGCTGCTGAGCCCCACCTGCCCTTCGTAGCCTTGTCATGGGAGTCTACGGGCCTTAGACTCCCTGTAGATGAACTTACTGCTTTTCTCTGCTCCATCCATCCTCACACCAAACTCCTAGCTCTACAAGGATATTTATTTATGTATTTATTTATTATTCACTTATTTATTTATTTATAAATATTACTATTTATTACCGAGTTATGCACTTTGGGGTAGGGCAAGGGAGGCTCCTTGAAGCCAGTTCTAGCTGGGATCGTCTTGCTTTCTCCCAGCCACTTCTTTCTTCACCAGTGCAAGTATGTGTGGGGATACACCCACTATACTGGTACCCCTTCTTCAGCTCCATCTGTCTCTATCCCCTTTCTTCTGGAACAGTACTCCTTCCCAGCCTCCCAGCTTCTGGGGGCCCTCTCTCGATGGCTCCTTGCTGCGCCCACCCTGACAATCCTCCTTCAGTCCTATCTACTCCATTCCTCTTACCAGCCCTGCTTTTTCCAGTACCACTAAGAGCAGACCCTGGGATCTGTGTCTGGTGTCCTGAGTGTAAGTCTTTGTCTGGTTGCATTCCTCATTTCTTACAAAAAAAAAAAAAAAGAAAGAAAGAAAAAGAAAAATTAAAGTGACCTCGATCTAGTACCAGATATGGCTGTGGCTCCTTTGTGTTGGAAAGCTGGCCTGAAGGTTCTGTAGAGTGGCTGTCGGCAGTCCTGACGTGGAAACCTCTTCTGAGCGCCTGTATCACGACAGCTTCATGTGGTAAGTAAATGAAGACAGAGAAGAGCGGCTACAGAGAAAAGGAAGTTATGTATCGTCTTAGCATTCACGGAGTGATTCTGTTTTTCAGATCCGTCTCCCCATAGTCTTGAGAGAAGGCAGCTGAGTGTTCTGACAGAATCCAAGTTAAACCTGTGTCTTTAGAGAAAGCCAGGGCATAACATCGAGGCATTGCTTTTTTGTTTATCATCTATAGGCAGGGTCAAAGTTGCTTGGAACTTCGACTCCTGGTGTGTTCTGTGCCCCCTAGCATTAGATACACGCGTGATGGAGAACATGTTTCTGAGAGAATGAGGAAAGGGCGGTGCTGAGTCTGGGCTTATATGACTGAAGCAGGTAGTCACGGATGCAAGTCTAGCCCCGATTCCTGCCCCAAAACACTAAAGGGGAGAAGGTGCTGAGCTGGCTTTAGAGGGGTTCTAAAAGCTCCTAGAATCGTTTTGTAAAGACAGTTAAGCCCAGAGAACACCTTGCCCAATGTCACATAGCTATTAGGGACACACTTAAAATTTGGTCCCCAGATGTAGCTTCTTTTGGGCAATGGATTGATTGAAGACAGGGTCCTATAGAGCTCAGGCTGGCCTCAAACTGGACATACAGCTAAGGGTGGTCTGAAATTTGAGATCTTCTTTCCTGTTAACATCCCAAGTGCTGGAATTACGGGTGTTTACTGCTATAGCTAACCTCCCTGAAATGACCCAGCCTGACAGGTGATGCTCCTTTGAATTCCCTGTTTTAACAGGAGAACTGAGAAACAGAGAGACCGCTGCGTGGTAAGAAGGCAAAAGTCTGGAAACCACTCTACAAGGGAAACAGAAGATACATTTGGACTTTTGTTTTATTTTTGGTTTGGTGCACGGGATGGGACCAAAGTCCTCACACATATGTCTTTCTTGATAAGAGTATATTTAGAAGCTAGAAAAAATATATAATTTATAGTATATATTAAGGGCAGTTCAGTTGGTAAAGTACATGCTTAGCATGCCCCCAAACCTGGGTTTGTTCCCCTAGCATTGTATGAAAGGGGTTGTACCGACACCTCCAATCCTGGCACGCTAAGGCAGAGGCCGTTGGATCAAAGTTATCATCAGCTACAGTTGAGACAGGTTATGTGAGAGTCTGTCTCAAAACAAAGCAAGTTGGGCTGGAGAGATGGCTCAGCGGTTAAGAGCACTGACTGCTCTTCCAGAGGTCCTGAGTTCAAATCCCAGCAACCACATGGTGGCTCACAACCATCTGTAATGGGATCTGATGTCCTCCTCATGTGTGTCTGAAGACAGCTGCAGTGTATTCACATACATACAATAAATAAATCTAAAAACAAAACAAAAACAAGCAAAGAGTAGATTTAGAGGTAAAACCATCCTCATCTTTGAATACTAAATGAAGAGAATGGGGGTGGGGGGAGAAGGGCTGGAGAGATTGCTCAGTGGTTAGAGCACTGGCTGCTCTTCCAGAGGTCCTGAGTTCAATTCCCAGCAACCATGTGGTGGCTCACAACCATCTATAACAGGATCTGATGCCATCTTCTGGTGAGTCTGAAGAAAGCAACAGTATACTCACATACATTAAATAAATAAATAAGTCTTTTTTTAAAAAAAAAACAGAAAACAAATGTTCTATGTGTAGCTCACGGTCATGGAATAGGAGCACTAGGCTTATAGATTTTAATTCCAAGAAGAACTTTGGGGTTTTTGTAGTGCCTGGAACTGTTCAGCCTCAGAATCACCTGGTCCCACAAAGAGGAACTCAAGCAGAGGGCTGGAAAATCCAGTCTGTATAGAGACACTTAGAATACATTCCCACTTCAGATGGAACACTCTGGCTAGAGAGCCCGGAGCCTGGCAAGAGGGTGGGCTGAACTGAGACCAGGGAAATCTGAGGACCCCAGAAGATCACTGGGTCCAGATTTTTTCTTTCTGCCTCCTTCCCTCTCTTTCTCTCCTGCCTTCCTTTTTTCTTGGCCTCTGACTTGTCATCCTCTGCCTCAGTCTCTCCAGTATTAAAATTGCAAGGGTTTTATACATGTGTGTGTGTGTGTGTGTGTGTATCTGTATTTGCCCTAAAAATTTTCATCGTTTATTTATTTATTTACTTATTGGCTTGAGACAAAGTCACATCGAATAGCCCAGCCTAGCTGTTAACTTGCCATCCCCTTATTTCTGCCTCCAGAAAGCTTGGATGACGGGTGTGTGCCACCATGTCTGCTAATGACCTTTGTTCCAAAGACAGGTGCCTATCCAGAAAGGTGACCTATGATGACAGACTGGGATTATATATAACCCAAGCCCCAGGGTCCGGGGTTTGACTCTAAGTGTGAACACTATGCCTTGGGCTCAGGGAGCGTCTCCATCCCTCCCAGGCTGGAGAGTGGAAGGGTCAGGGGCCCCTCCCCTCCCAGGTCCCTGGGGCCTGCGGATGGTGAGAGGGGATCGCTGCAGCTGTTCTGCTGCTAACTCCAAATTTCTTCAGATAATCAATTGGCCTCGGCTGCCGCGCTGTTGTGCATGGCAGGACAGGGAAGGAGGAAGGAGGAAGGGGGGATGGGGGGAGGGGCAGGGAGGTGGCGGTCTCTGGGCTGAGGGAAGGAGAGAACGGTGAGAGCTCCAGAGCTAATGGGTAGGGAGACAGGAGAGGGACAGATCACCACACTTCACCTCATCCTGTTCCAGCCTCCAGCTGGAAAGCAGGCTACAGTGACTCAAGCTTAGAAGCCCAGCACCAGGGAAGCAGAGACAAGAGAATTCCCTCAAGTTTGAGGCCCAGGAGAGTTCTGGGCCAACCAGGGTTACATAGTAAGACCCCGTCTCAAAAAGCAAACAGACAAAAATAGAGACAAAAATGAAAGAAGACAAAAATAGGGAAACAAAACACAGATCCAGAAGCAGCGGGGTGTGTGTGTGTGTGTGTGTGTGTGTGTGTGTTGCTGTACAAAGGGAGAGGTACCTGGGGGACTGAGGTGGGGGACAATCTGATCCCCCCTTTCTTCTCCTAGCTCCCATGCACAGCATGACCTCATTCTGCTGTTCGGTGTTCACAGCCCCTGGTTTCAGTCCTGTCTATCATAATTGCTTCCCTGCCCTCTGTCTCAGAAAGCCTTAAGTCAGTAACAGCAGAAAGCAAGGCCCCAAGGGCTTCAAAATGGGTCTCTAAGCCAGTCCTTTCTGTCTGTCTGTCTCTCACACACACTCACATTCTCTCTCTCTCTCTCTCTCTCTCTCTCTCTCTCTCTTTCACACACACACACACACACACACACGCACACACAGTGCTGTAGACTGGTAGACATATGGCTCCTTTGTGTCCACACAATGGGGGTTCTGTTTGTGCCCCTCTACAGCCTGGGCATAGAATGCGGGTGCTTCTCTCTCAGCTCACCCACCCCTTCCTTCTCCATGCCCTGTGGAGGGCTCGCCTTCCTTGCCTCCTCTTCTTCCTCTTCCACGAAGGCCCATCCTTTACCTTTTGTGTTTCCTTCTAAAGACCTTTTCTGTGCTCTCAAGTTCCACTGGGTGTGGAAGGTGAGCAGACAAGGGAGCCACCACCTCAGGTCACTGACACAGAAGAACACAGAAACCCATGGCTCTGTGACACTGGTAGGGAGGGGGACCAGGCCCAGGCAGCAGCAGCAATGTGCTAATGGGAATGCCCATCCCATACCTGGTAGGCAGAAGCCTGGTGGAGATCCAGTTTCCTTTACTTCCTCCCTCCATCCCTTCCTTCTCATCCATCCCTCCCTCTGTTTCTTCTCTTCTTCGTATTAGTATTTTTGAAACAGAACCTCTCACTAGAACAATTAGTCCAGGCTGACCTTGACTGCAATCCCTCTGCCTCAGCCTTCTGAGTGCTGGGATTAGGGGTGTGGGCCACCACACCTGCTTCATCTTTACCATAAACAGCCGCTTGCCTGTCGGCTTCTTCCCCTATGAAGAGAATCGAGCCCTGTCAGAGGGCTAGGAGGACTAAGTGGGGTCTGCAGGAAAGTGCCCTGTATGCCAGACAGTGGTGCTGCAGGTCTTTAACCCCAGAACTTCAGAGCTGGGGGTCAGGGGCGGGGGTGGGGAGTGGGGAATCTGGTCTACAGAATGAGTTTCAGGACAGCCAGGGCTACACAGAGAAACTCTGACTCAATAAGAGAGAGACAGAGAGAGACAGAGATATAGAGAGTGACACACACACACATACATACATACACACACACACACACACACACACACACACACACGTAGCAGGGCCAACCTGTGCTTCTGTAATGTTTGTTCTCTGTACAAGGCAACAGAAGTGAAAGGGTCTGACATTCCATTCCTCCCCACTAGACCAGCTCTGTTCCAGGGAGGATGTATACATACATTCTCAGAGAAGAGGCCCTGCGTTCAAGCCTCTCATATGGGTTCCTGAACGTTGGTCAGGAGTTAGTCTTCCAACATTGGGAGTAAGAAATCTGTGACTTCTACTAAACTAGGACTGGAGAAATTATAGCCAAGGAGAGGGTGTGGTGGAAAACACAGAAAAGGGTGTCAGAGGTGTCTGTAAGGAGCTTTTACTTCTCACTTCCCTAATCCGGCTGTAAATCTTGATCATTGCTTGTTGAACACTGCCCCCTGCTGGCCACTAGCAGAGACGCTCTTCAGTCTTCGATTTCCTGATGGAAACTGAAACTGGGGACAAAGAGCAGAGAAATTGTTGGTGGGGGCGTGCAACTAAGGGACTCTGTTCCTGGACGGTGAGGGAAGTTACTGACCAGGTACACTGACTAGGCTTTGTGTTTTATGTATTCATTGACTAGGATTTCAAATCCCTTTTTGTGGCTGTTTCTTTTGATGTGTACGCACCTACACCTTGATGCTTGTTTCTTGTGCGCCCTTCCCCACCCCCCAATTATTAATTGTTCATGTGCTCTTTCGCACATGCACACATACACACACACGCATATACGCTCACACGCACCTGCACACACCGTCGTACGTGCCAGTGGAGGCCAGAAGTTCTGGATACTCCAGGGCTAGAGTTAAAAGTGATCATGAACCACTCCATGTGGGTGTTGGATACCATACTCCTGCAAGAGCAGTAGGCACTCAAACCTCTGAGCCGCTGTCCAGTCCTTCCCTACCCTTCTTTATATCATAACCTGGGTGGCAGCTGTTCAATAGGCAGCAAGAACAGGAGCTGTTTTCTCTCCTTCCCCGGAGGTGTCTTCTTTGCCTCTGAGTTTTACTTCTTTCTTTCAGCTCCATCAGCCACATGGCTGTTTGCACAGTGCAGTTTTTGTTTCCCCCTCCTGGTGCCTGATCCACTTCATTCTTAGTTCAGATTCCAGCTTTTCCCTAACACGGACCACTTGGATCTTCCAAGAGAAGCAAGGGGAGAGATAAAGGTCTGAGGTCACAGCCTGTCTGCCTCTTTTTTTTTTTTTTTTTTTTTTTTTTTAATTTTCTATCCTCCATGGCATCCCTGCCCAGCCTTCCCTTTTATAATGTTAGAGGATTATATTCCACCCAATGCAATGCATAACTATTGCAAAGTCTATGTGTCCAGCATTGCTGAAGGTCCTACTACAGGCTTCGTGCCACCCCTCAAATCTAATGAGGATGGGATGGATGGGGTGTAGGGGCGTAGACGTGGAAACACGTGAGTTAGGAACAGAAGTAGTACAAGGAAGGCTGACGAGGGTGGGAACAGGTAAGATCTGAGCTGGATTCTGAAGGCTAATGGGCTCCCGAAGGTCAGCAAGTTGATTATGATGAATGTTCTAGCGTGTTGCCAAGAACTTGGTCACAGTTCCTTTCTCTGGACAGAGGCACTCTCTCTTCCCATGTGTAGGAGTGCTGACTCAAAGATGGTTTTCTCTCCAGGACTTGCCTTAGGAGGGAGGAAGCTCTCTCCCTGGGGCGTCTGCATGCAATGACTGGTTGGTGCGGGCTACCCCAGCCTGAGAGAGTCCTTGTGGGATCCTCAGAGACCTCTGTAGCAACCCTGTGATTACCTCACACCCGAGAGCACTCTCCTGAGTACAATGTCAGAATCAAGGAGTCCGGTTCCCACTGTGGATGTGGTTTGGCCATGGAATGCTCACTTACCGCACCTATGGGAGGCTCTGGGTTCAGGCTCCAGAAATAAAAATAACAAATGGAATATATTGAACCAAAACAAAACAGTATTTTAGCAGGGCACAGAGAATCCCAGTGCTTTTGTAGCTAAAAGAAAAACAAAACAAAGGCTGGAGAGATGGCTCAGTGGTTAAGAGCACTGTCCGCCCTTCCAGAGGCCCTGAGTTCAATTCCAGCAACCACATGGTGGCTCCCAACCATCTATCTGTAAAGGGATCTGATGCCCTCTTCTGGTGTGTCCTAAGACAGTGACAGTGTACTCATATACATAAAATAAATAAATCTTTATAAGTTACTTTGGTCATGGCATGGTGTCTCTTTGGCAATAGAAAAGTAACTAAGGCAGCAAGAAGACCTTGTTTCCAATCCCTCTGACACACACACACACACACACACACACACATATGTATGCATATTAAGATATAGGATATATGCATATGTATGTCACATACACGGAGATTATATATAGTGAAATATAGAGATACATTGTGATACATATGTGGTACATGACACACACACAGACACACACACACATATGTATGCATATTAAGATATAGGATATATGCATATGTATGTCACACACACGGAGATTATATATAGTGAAATATAGAGATACATTGTGATACATGACACACACACAGACACATACCCCATAGAAGTTAAACCTGGGTAGGGAGCAGTTTTTGGCAGCTGTTGCAAAACTGATTGCAAAAGGCTTTGTATTTGACCTGTGGCAATGGGGAAGGAGGAACAAGTTCAGGAAAGCCCTTTAAAGGTAAAGCAACAGGTTGTGGTAACTTAGTGCACAGGTACGGTGGGAGAGGGCGCCTGGAGGAAGTGGGTTTCCACTTTCCAAAGCAGAGCAGAAAGGAGGAGAGGCTTTGCTGGAGTTGTGATGATGGCAGTAGAGACAGCAACAAGAGAACAAGCTATAAACCAATGTCTGAGGCTCCTGCCATGGAGCAGTCTAGGACGACATTTGCTTCTTGGGTTTGTAGCTGAAGAGCTGGGTCTCTTTTCTAGAGATCATTCCAGAGACCCCCAACTCTACAAACCCCAAAGAGGCTATTTTGTCTTCTCCTGCTCCCCGCATCTCTCTTGATGTCACCCATCAGCGCTGACAGTGGGCACCCAGCATCCGTTGTTTCTGCTGTCACCCACATGCAGCCTGTCGCTAGCATGCCGTCAGAGGCTGCCATTTTATGAGGCTGAACACTCCCGTGTGACCACCCATACCTCTGTTTTCTTTTCAAGGAGTTTTGCAGTTGCTTAGATGTCCCCCTTACCTCCCAGGTCCCTCTTGTCCAGTCTACTGTTCAGTCTGATGTCGGACTTACCCAATCACAATGCAAATCTAACCAGGGCACTTCTGTATCCAGGTCTTTTTCATGGCTACCCATTATTTCTAGAATTAAAAACTCATATTCTTTAATGCAAAATGAAGATTTCTTCACGGTACCTTTCCTGCCTCTCTGCACAGCCTGAGATGCTATTCCGTCCTTTAGTGTTTTGTTTTGTTCTGGTTTGGTTTGGTTTTTTTCAAGACACGGATTCTCTGTGTGGTCCTGGTGTCCTGGAACTAGCATTGTAGACCAGGTTGACCTTGAGCTCATAAAACACTTGTCTCTGCCTACCAAGTGCCAGGATTAAAGGCATGAGCCACCACTGCTTGGGCCATCCTTATATTTTATGGTCTGGCAGTTCTCCTAAGCTCAGCACTCTCTGGCATGTTACAAAGTGTGGTGGTTTGAATAGGAATGGCCCCTATAGACTCATGTGTGTGAATGCTTGGCCCATGGGGAATGGCACTATTAGGAGGTGTGGCCTCATTGGAGGAGGTGTGGCCTTGGTAGAGGAAGTTTGCTACTGTGTAAGTGGGGCTTCGAGGTCTTAAATGCTCAGGCTTTGCCCAGTGTGGAATTCCAGTCTCTTCTTGGCTGCCTGCAGAACACAGTCCCCTTCTGCTGCCTGAGGATCAGGATGTTGAATTCTCAACTCCAGCATCATGTCTGCCTGCAGGCTGTCATGCTTCCCACATGATAATGGTGGACGGACCCTCTGAAGCTAAGCCAGCCCAGTGAAATGTTTCCTTTGGAAGAGTTGCTTTGGTCATGGTGTCTGTTCACAGCAGTAGGAACCGCAACTAAGACACCAAGTATTTCCCACTTCAGTGTGTACGCTAGCAGGGTTCCTTCACCAGATCTTTACCTGGTGGTATCTGTGCTCTGACCTTCATCTGTGTAAGTCTTACTCATCCTTCAAGACAACATAGATGTCTTCATCTTCACAACCTTCTGAGATGTGGCATGCTCCTTCAGTAGCCCCAAGACAGACCACACGCTACTGTGGTCCTTCTCTGTGCATGCTTCTCTCTATGGCTACCCTCTCCGCATGGAGATGTATTGTACTCTCATATGGATGTCTGTGTGAACTAGGATAACTTATTTAAAAATTCCTTACCAGAGATAAGTGCAGTCCCATGCTGATGCACAACAGTGCTCAACAAAATGACCTCTACATCAAGGTAATTAATGCTTTTATCGTCCAGCGCTTCCAACTGTTGAGTTGGCTCAGCATCTGCTTGTTGCCGTCCACCTTGAGAATATGGGTTTGTTTCTCTCTTCAGAGGGGGCTTTTGCAAGTTATTTCCTCTAGAGCCGTGTCTTTTTGTTTTGTTTTGTTTTGTTTTTCCACTTCACTGGGATCTACAGGCTACTAATTTAAAAAATAATAATTTAAGGGCTGGAGAGATGGCTCAGTGGTTAAGAGCACTGCTCTTTCAGAGATCCTGAGTTCCATTCCCAGCAACCACATAGTGGCTCACAACCATCTGTAACAGGACCTGACACCCTCTTCTGGTGAGTCTGACGACAGCTACATTGTATTCATATACATAAAGTAAATAAATATTTCTTGAAAAGGCATGAACCACCAGGCCTGTTCCCTAAAGTAACTCTTGTTAGCTATTTTGGGAAGGGTTCTTTCAGACTGTATTTTACAAGTATTTGTAAACCTTGGTGAGCTACTTTATTATTACATAGTGAATTTATCTCTATGGCCTGGAGAGATGGCTCAGTGGTTAAGAGCACTGTTCTTCCAGAGGACCAGGACTGGTTGAACCCACCCACATGACAGCTCACAACTGACTGTAACTTCAGTTACAGGAGAGACCCACCGTTGTGAACCAGGAGGAAGGGATTACCAGCTGTTTCTCTGTTTTCTGACTTCAGACAGTGTGGTCAGCTCTGGCTGCCCCAAAGGACTGTATCCCTTCTTAAACCCTGAGTTGAAACCTGTTGCCCTGCTGGTCACAGAAATAAGAAAAGAAACTAACATACACATGCTGCAATTTAGTTTTCTTCTAGGAATATATTAGAAACACTTTTCTACAACATCTTACATGGAGAATAACACGTCTTTTATAACCCATACATGAGGCATGTATTGTAATCCATTAAACCGTTTCCTGCTAAGGAGCGTATTATTCCTGCACACAATTAATTAATTGTATGTATTTTTTGTTTTTGTCAAGGCAAGGTTTCTCCATGTTGCTCTGGCTGTCCTGAAACTTGCTCTGTAGACCAGCCTGGCCTCAGACTCAGAGATCTGTTTGCCTCTGCCTCTCAAGTGCTGGGATTAAAGGTGTGCCCCACCACAACTGGTTCTGTGTGCACATTTTTTAAAGATTTATTTATTTATTATATATAAGTACACTGTACTGCCTTCAGACACACCAGAAGAGGGTATCAGATCTCACTACAGATGGTTGTGAGCCATCATGTAGTTGCTGCGATTTGAACTCATGACCTCTGGAAGAGCAGTCAGTACTCTTAGCCACTGAGCCATCTCTCCAGTCCGTGTGCACAGTTTTTGAAGGTAGATTCCTAAATATCAATTTAATGAGAATATGTATTTGCAAATTTAATTCGGTTGTTTCTGTGTGTGTGCGTGTATACTGTCACGCGCCCACGCTTCCCGCCGCTAGGAACAGGCGTGCAACAAACAAACAGATTCTTCTGCGGATAACCTTTATTGTACAGCAGTTTGAGCAGGGGGCTTCTTGAGCAGGAAACTTCTCTCTGAGCCGGGGACTCCCTACCGGGTTCTACTGTCTAGGCAACCTCTCACGCGCAGTCCCCCACGTGCGATCTCTCTGTCCAGTCTCTGTCCACGCGGGATCTCCCACAATCTCTCCTATCGG
Source organism: Micromys minutus (assembly GCF_963924665.1). Taxonomy (NCBI): domain Eukaryota; kingdom Metazoa; phylum Chordata; class Mammalia; order Rodentia; family Muridae; genus Micromys; species Micromys minutus. The sequence continues at coordinate 69,864,319 of NC_137969.1, forward strand.
GTCTCTCTCCACGTGGTACCTCCCGCCATCCCTCCACGTGGGGTCTCCCGCAATCTCTCCACTGTCTTTCTCTTCCACCTCACGTGGGGGAGAAAAATGCACTGCTATATATGCCTAAGAGACTTGTGTTGCTACCTGATTGGTGCATCCTCCTGTAGCTCAATCACGTGCCCCAAGAGTGGGCTGTGACTATGTGGTTGACAGGCAACACGAGGGGAAAGGTTTTTGTAGGCTGAACAATGGGCGGGAAGCTGGCGCCATCTATTGGCGCCAACGGCTTCCTACAGTATACAGGGCCTGCACACACCACAGCACACCTGTGAAGTCAGAGGACATCTTGGCTGTTACCTTGTTGAGGCAGACCGTGTTTTATTTCTGCTGCTGTGTATACACTGCAGGTTGTCTGGCCTGGAAGCTTCCAGGCCTTCTTTGTCTCCCCCTCCTCTCTTGCTGTCGCAGTTCTGGGACGACAGATTTAGGCCACCACATCCAGCTTTTTACATGGTCTCTGGGGAGTAAACTCAGAGCATTAGGCTCACGCTGCTGGAATTTTACCCACTGAACCTCCTCCCTGATCCCACATTTAACATTTTGATAGGTACTAGCAATTGTTCCTCACAAAGGATGGTGTTTTGTTTAATTTTTTTTCTGAGTCAGAGTCTCACTGTGAAGCACTGGACAGCTTCAAACTTTCACTGTTGCTTCTTGCCTCTGTCTCCACGGTGCTGGGATCATAGGCCCGGCCCATCATGTCAGCTTCTGTGTCTTCTATTTTGAAAGTTCACATTCCTCTACACGCCCTTCCTACACACCCTTTTTTATATTGCCAGTTCTCGAGAAAAAACAGGTGATTTGTTTTTAATTACAAATATTCTTATTTGAGGTTGATGCTTTTATGCATAATTTTATTTCTTCTATGTATCTTAGGCTTGCTGAAAGTCTTGTTCCAGTCTATTTAAAAGAAGTTTAGCATCCTTTTAATCTTTAGTATCTCTTTAGTCCTAGCACTTGGGAGGCAGAGGCAGATGGATCTCTATGCCTGTGAGGCTAGCCTGGTCTACATAGGAAGTTCCAGGCCAGCCTAATGGCATAGGCCTGTAGTTCTAGCTACTCAGATGGCAGAGGCAAGAGGAGTACACATTTAATGCTTGGTTGGGTTGTAGAGTAAGTTCAAGTCAGCTCTCTTCATTTAACAAGACTCTATCATTTACAAAGGGGAGGAGAAGGGCTGAAGAGGTTGTTCAGTGGCTAAGAACACTTACTGCACTATCATGAGAACCAAAGTCTGAATCCCATCACCCACAGCAGGTTGCTCACAAATACCTGTAATCCAGCTCCAAGGGAGCCAATGCCCTGTTCTGGCCTTCACAGCCATGAATACTCTCAGACACACACACACACACACACACACATGAAGATACACTCATTCACATCACATCAATAAAGACTAAAATAAACATTTTTTTTAAAATAAAAGAGTTGTGGGGGAGCTGGAGAGATGGCTCAGCGGTTAAGAGCACTGGCTGCTCTTCCATAGGTCCTGAGTTCAAATCCCAGCAACCACATGGTAGCTCACAACCATCTGTAATAGGATCTGATGCCGTCTTCTGGTGTGTTTGAAAATAGCTACAGTGTACTCATATACTATTAAAGCAAATTAAGAAAAAATTGGGCTGTAGCTTGGTGGGTAGAGTGAAGTGGAAAGTTAAGGATTTTTAGAAAGTTGGTGTCTTAGTTGGGGTTTCTATTCCTGTACAAAACATCATGACCAAGAAGCAAGTTGGGGAGGAAAGGGTTTATTCAGCTTACACTTCCACATTGCTGTTCATCACCAAAGGAAATCAGGACTGGAACTTAAGCAGGTCAGGAAGCAGGAGCTGATGCAGAGGGCATGGAGGGATGTTGCTTACTGGCTTGCTCAGCTGCTTTTTTTATAGAACCCAGGTCTACCAGCCCAGGGATGGCACCACCCAGGATTGGCTGGGCCCTCCCCCCTTGATCACTAGATGAGAAAATGCCTTACAGCTGGATCTCATGGAGGCATTTTCTACTGATGCTCCTTTCTCTGTGATAACTCCAGCCTGTGTCAAATTGACACAGAACCAGCCAGTGCAGTTAGACGGTGTTGTAGCAAACACGTAAAGAAATGATTAGTTAAAGTGGCCACAGATGAATAAGACAGATGTGAAAGAACATTTAGTTAAAACAGACACAGGAGAAAGGATGTTCTGTTAAAGCAAACACGTGAAAGGACACACGATGAAAGATTTTTAACAACACACATATATTGATACGCCTTATATTGTGTAGTTGAGTTACATTTGTCAGGACTCTATATAGAGAGGGAATGTATGGAAAACCTTTTGGTGGCGAGTCTCAGTTTTTTTTGTCACTCCTGTGTATGGGCTGATCGGCTGATGTCAGCTGAGACAAGATGTGTGATGACGGAGAATATAACTAAAATGCAGCTGACAGTGACGGAGGCTGAGCTTGGCTTGCTGGTACAGCTAGCTGTGCAACGTTTGTGGGTCTGCAGTCTCTGCTGATTTTCGCTTCCCTAAAGAGGCACAGCGGAGAACTGTTGGTTCTTCCTGCTGACTTAGCCTGGCTGTCTCTGCTTGGTTGGACCACCGCTGCTGATTCCTGTTTGCTATCTATCCCCACTCGACCAAACTGTGAAGTGTTCGCGAGTGGATCGAGCTGCTGCTGCTGCTAACATGTGAACTGAATTGCCAATTTCCACACAACACAGCCGGCAGTTTCTCTGAAAGAACCTTTCTAAGAACCTTTCCAAACAGATCCACTTACCCTCCCAATGCCCCTGCACCGTATCCTTTCTTTTTCACTACTTCTGGTGGGTAGTGGGCTGAAAGAGAGGTTAAAAAATTTAAAAATCATCACTTAAAACTAGGTTTAAAAAAAATTAAAGTTACAGTAGAGTGCTTGCCTCATATGCTCCAGGTACCACACATAATCTTTCTGAAAATTAAAAAATCATACTTATTCATCTATCATTATCTCTGTGGATGTATTTATTATGTTTATTTATTTATTATTATATCCACATGTGTGTGTGCAGGTATGAGAACACCCAAACCTGCCATTGCACATGTATGGAGGTCCCAAGACCGATGACTAGAGTTGATTGTTTCTTTCTGCCACGTGAGTCCCAGGATGGCCCACTTGTGTTATCAGGTTTTCATGACAAGCTTCTCTACCTGGTGGGTCATTTCACTGGCTTCTAATTTTTATTTTAAGTTTCATATTACCATGTGTGTGTGGAGGTGGTGTGCTGAGTGTGTGTGTGTGTGTGTGTGTGTGTGTGTGCATGTCAGTGCCTATATGCCATGGTGTGCACGTGGAAGCCAGAGGACAATCTTTTACAATTGGTTTTCTCTTTTTATTTTCAAACTCAGGTCCTCGGGCAACAGAGCTGTCTTGCCAGCACCATTTTTTTTTTATCTAAGGTAAAATAAAGATATTCATGTTCTTCATAAGATTTAACTGCTATAACCAGTTCTATCCCTTACTCGCTTTTTGCGCTTTCTCTTTTCCATCTGTAGCCTCAGTGAGCTCGTCACTCTGCCCATAAACATCTACACAGTTATTTAGTGCGAGCTTCTAGGTCTTTTCCTTTCTGTATTTGTATATAGAAATGGTAAATGCATTAGTCTGCATATTTTACATTTCAAATGATATTATGTTACACACCTCATAATTCTTTCTCCTATTTTTCTTTTTACGTGTTTTAATCTTTTAAAAATTCCAATTATTTCTTTTTAGTTTTCACAATTACCATATAGTTACATCATCCCCCCCCTTAACTTTCTTCCTCTAACCCTCCCATAGGCACCCTCTGTTCTCTTTCAGATTCTTGGCCTCCTTTTTCTTTAATTGTTGGCATATATATCTTACTCAGTTCAAATACTGTTACCTTGTGTATATTATTTCAGGGCTGACCACTTGGTATTGGTTAACAAATTGGTGTGCTTTTCCCTGGAAAGGATATTTCTCTTCCTCTCAGCATTCCTTAGCTGCCTGTAGTTCTTTGTCTTGAGTGGAGGCCCCCTTGCCTGTTAGCATGTCTGTTAATGTCATTGCTCAGATCTTGTTTAGGCAGCCATGTTGATGAGGTTTCAGGGATGCATTCAAAGTTTTCACAGTAAACTTTCTGTTTCTTTGCTGCTTACAGTCTGTCTTTTCTCTTGCAATGATCCCTAAGTCTTAGATGCAAGAATTGTGTTGAAGGTGTATCAGCTGGGACTGGGAACCACACAATCTCTTGTTCTTTGTATTTTGGTCAGTTGTGATTTTTGAAATGTCCCCTTCTATTGTAAACAGAAGTTTATTTGATGAGGGCTGAAAACTACATTTATCTGTGGGTATAAGTGTAAAAACTTAGGATACAGTTAGGAATTATGTTGGTTTAATAAAATGGTTTTTAGGTTCTCTTCCACGATCTGTGATTTCTCTTATTCTGAATTGTTGGCCATGTTTACAGTTCCAGACATGGTTTTCCTCTTGTTAATCACAGTCTAAATCCAATTAGAGGGCTGTTGGTTACCTCCAAGGCATGTATGCCACTATTGTACCCTATGTTATTGGGGCATGTTGTTCATTGTTGTGGTCCATAGGTATTGTGGCTGCTAGGACTGTTGATTGCTTCCCTCTCCTGGAAGCTTGCATGACATCTTCCTGTACATGAAAGCTATTTCTCAAAGAGGAGACTTTCAGGTTAGATCCAGCTCAGGTCCTCTGAGTCCTGTGTCTTCAGCAATAGGGACTTACTTTTACCTCTGAGAGCCATATGAGAGCAACAGCAAATAGCCAATAATGTTTTGGAAGTCTTTTGAATTGACCAACAATTCAAAGCGGGGAGGGGTTCTCATGCCTGGTGCTGAGGCTTTTGTTAGGTTGTCTATGGATCTTGAGGAGAGCATTCTAGCACAACTACCCTGCTTTTGTACAGTGGATGGAATTTCAAATGCAATGTATGGTATATAGCTCATCATTTATGTGCATACTGTGTGATCTATCAGATTTGACCTCAGCTTTCTGCAATAAACATCCTTGATTATGCTATTTTGTGTATCACATGATTAGTTGAATATGCTTGGCCCTTGGGAAGTGGCACTATTAGGAGGTGTGGCCTTGTTAGAAGTGTGTCACAGCTTTGAGGATGCCTAGTGCTCAAGCTCTGTTGAGTTTGGAAGAAACCCTCCTCTTGGCTGCTTCTGAAGATAGTTTCCTTCTGGCTTCCTTTGGATCAAGATTTAGATCCTCCAGCACCACATCTGCCTGCAGGCTGCCATGATTCCTGACATGATGATAGTAGATGGAACCTCTGAAACTCTAAAGCAGCCTCCATTAAATTCTTTCCTGTATAAAGGTTGGCTTGGTCATGGTGTTTCTTCACACTAATAAAACCATACTAAGGCATAATATATTCCTAAAAATGGAACTGGAGAGGCTGAAGAGATAGCTCAGTGGTTAAGAGCATTGGCTGCTTTCCCAGAAATCCCGAGTTCAGTTCCCAGCAACCACATGGTGGCTCACAACCATCTGTAATGGGATCCAATGCCCTCTTCTGTTATTCAGGCAGGCATGCAAATAAAGCATTCATGTACATAAATAATCTTTAAACAATGGGACAGGGCTATAGGCTACATACATATATATAAATTCAATTTTAGTAGATACTACTACATTGTTTACAGCCACACCACTGAGCTCATGTCGAGTTCCATTTCCTCGATAGAAAGACTTCTCTAACATTTGATGATATTATCTACATATTAAATTGTACCACTTAGAAAAAGTGATATAATGGGAAAGATATTATTTTTCTGTTTGATTGTTTGGAATTTTCTAACTGACTCTAAGGTCTTTTAGAATTACAAAATTGCAAGAGACACAGGATTATAGATCCTAACTTTTGCCAAGCCAAATTTAGTTAGTAATTACTTGTGTAAATTAATCCTTGGGACTAAACCAAGGAGGGAGACAAGCGCTCTATCAGCAAACTCGATATCCAGTCCCATTTTTACTTTCTATTTTGAGACAAGATCTTACTGAGTTGTCCAGATGGGACTTAGTAACCCAGGTAAGACGTGTGCAGAAGTTTGCCCTGCCTCAGCCTCCTGAGCGGCTTGTTGACGGGCTTGAGTTACCAGTCACGGTTTATGAAGAAAGAGTTTTCTTTTCTGTTCTAAAATTATAACAGAAAAAAAGAAACTTTATATATCCCTGCAATTGTTACTGTTTTGTTGTAGTTTCTTGTCTGTTGGTACTAGAGCCCGAACCCAGAGCCTTATGAATACTAAGTTTGCATTCTACTACTGAGCTTATCCGCAGCGCCACACTCTGCGGTTCCTTAGCCGTAAAATTCAGTTAGCAATCGACTTTATTTTCTCCACAGGTCACTCTATTATCCCATATATTTAATAAAACATCAATCAAAAATCTTACTTGGCCATATTTTTTAATAGATTTTTCTATTTTCTAACTTTTTTTTTTTTGAGACAGGGTTGGTCTCTAAGTAAGATGTCGTTGAACTTTTGATTCTCCTATTTCCTCCTCTTCTTCCTCCTCCTCTTCCTCATTCTCCTCCTCTACCTCCTCCTCCTCCTCCTCAGTACTGGGATTATAGGTGTACGTAAGCGTGTCCAGGGTTTTCGGGATCAAGTATTGAACTCATGCTAAGCTCTTCGCTCTACTGACTGAGCTCCGTTCCCAGCTCCTGCTTCTCAAAACATTAGAAATGTTTAAAGTTGTTTTTCAAGACATGGTTTCTCTGTGTAGCCCTGCTGCCCTGGAACTCACTCTGGAGACCAGGCTGGCCTTGAACTCAGGGATTGGCCTGCCCTCTGCCTTCTGAGTGCTGGGATTAGAGGTAGGCTGACCCCACTGAGCAGCTTGCAAATGGAAATTCTTAATTTAGGTAAATTCTAATTTATCATTTTCTTTCATGCACCCTGTTCTTGGCATTCTACCTAAGAAGATTTTGCTTATCCCAAAGTTACAGAGATTTTTATCCTATTTTTGTGTTGCTGTTTTGAGATGGGGTTTTACTATGTAGGCCTAACTGATGCAGAACTTTACATGACCCTCTGCCTCCAGAGTGCTAGGAAAAGAGGCATGATCTATCACACCTTTATCCCATGTTTTCTTCTACAAGCTTCTCTGTGTGTGCATACATATGTGCTTGTGAACGTGGTGCTGGGGACAGAGCCAGCGCCTCATGCACGCTGGTCTGTTCCCAAGCTATATAATCCAGCTGGATTTTATAATCAATCTTGAGTTATTTTTTATGCCTGTGGTGGGTTATTCATTTTGTATATGGAAGCCCTTCTGCCTTTGTTAAAAACAACTGACCAGGAGGATGTGTATTTGGGACTTCCTTTTGAGTTTCATTCAATGTCTCTGTCATTATACCTATGTCCCTACTGTCCTGTTTAAATGATATTATATAAGTTCACTTTATTCTTTTTCAACATTGTTTTGGTCTTTTGAATTTCTGCGTAGTGTTTAGAACTACCTTGTCAATTTCTCCCTCTCCCTCCCCCTGCTTCCTTTATACTTAATTTTTTTAATTGTCAGTTATGTGCACAATTTATTTTTAGTTTTAAATTATTTGTGTGTGTCTGCATAATTTTGTACGTGTATATAGGTGTTTTCAGGTTCCCTGGATCTGGAGTTAAAGGAGGTTGTGAGCTCTGTGTGGTAGTGGGAACAGAACCCACGCTTTCTGAAAGACAAACCAGTGCTCTTATCTGCTGAGCAATCTCCAGCTCACTTAGTTTATGTGTATAGCTAGCTGTTCAGCTTGCATGTGTCTGTGCTACTTGTGTGCTGAGTGCCCACGGAGGCCACAAGAGGGCATCAGATCCCCTGCAACTGGATTTACAGATCCTTGTGAGCTGCTGGGAATTGAACCCCAAGTCCTCTGGAAGAATAGCCAGGGCTCTTAATTGCTGAGTCAGCAACACTCTCCCTGCTTCCCAAACATTTCCTTCTGAGGCAGTTTCACTTGTAGCCCACACTAGCTTGGAGCTTACTCTGTAGTCCTTGAACTCATGGCAATTCTCCTGCCTTTTCTTCCTGTTTTAATTATTGTGATGAGCTAGTGGCTAATTTTATCAAATTATACTTAAAAAAATTCTACTGTCAAATTTTACATCCCAACTACAGTTTCCCTTCCCTTTCTTTCTTTCTTTCTTTCTTTCTTTCTTTCTTCTTTCTTTCTTTCTTCCTTCCTTCCTTCCTTCCTTTCTTCCTTCCTTCCTTCCTTCCTTCCTTTCTTTCTTTCTTTCTTTTAAGGTATGGTTTTATCTGGATTGAATTTAATCTATACGTCTCTGTTGGGAAGAATGAAAGTCATCTCTCTCTCTCTAATATTTTTTTAATTATTTTTTTATGTGCATGAGTACACTGTAGCTGTCTTCAGACACACCAGAAGAGGGCATCAGATCTCATTACAGATGGTGTGAGTCACCATGTGGTGCTGGGATTTGAACTCAGGACCTCTGGGAGAGCAGTCAGTGCTCTCAACGACTGAGCCATCTCTCCATTTCTAATGTGAAGGGTTATGTTGTTTAACACACACACATTTGTGGTGCATACACACATATACTACACACACACATGTATATGGGGTCCATATACATATACACAACACACATATATGTGGTGCACACTCACATATACAACATACATTTGGGGCATACTTACATATACAACACTTATGCAAGAGATCTCTTTAGGAGATCTCTTGAGGGTTGGAGATATGTGTCAGGTTAGGAGCACTGGGTGCTCTTCTAGAAGATCTGGATGTGATTCTAGCATTCTTGTGGTGGTTGGCAACTGTTTGTAACTGCAGTTCTAGGGTATTTGAGCTTGTTAAATCTTTTCTGATAGACAAAACCTTTCAAGGTTTTGTGAGAAACCTCTGGGACGTTTGCCTGGTTCATTCTTGCTGTCCAAGTCCATGAACTGGTGGGGAGTTAAAGGAGCCTTTACTGAAGGCCCTGACTTTGTACTAGGAGTCTCCCTCCCTGAACAAGATTCCTGAAAGAACCAGGGGTGTCCTAAGTGTGGAACAGGGAGAGACAGGAAGCTTGACTAGACATTCACTGGGCCTGAGGACCCAGCTATACCACTCCTGGGCATATACCCAAAAGATGCTCCAGCACCTAACAAAGACTTATGTTTCACCATGTTCATAGCAGTCTTATTTATAATAACCAGAAGCTGGAAAGAACCCAGATGCCTTTCAACAGAGGAATGGATATGGAAAATGTGGTATATTTACACAATGGAGTACTACTCAGCTATTAAGAACAATGACTTCATGAAATTCCTAGGCAAATGGATGGAACTAGAGAATATACTGTGTGAGGTAACCCAATCACAAAAGAACACACACATAAGTGGATATTAACCAAAAGCTTGTAATACCCAAGATACAATTCACAGACCACATGAAGCTCAAGAAGAAGGAAGACCAAAGTATGGATGATTCAGTCCTTAGAAGAGGGAACAAAATACTCACAGAAGAAAATATGGAGACAAAGTGTGGAGCAGAGACTGAAGTAAAGGCCATCCAGAGACTGCTCCATCCCATACACAGTCACCAAATCCAGGCAATATTGTGGATGCCAAGAAGTGCATGCTGACAGGAGCCTGATATAGCTGTCCCCTGAGAGGCTCTGCCAGAGGCTAACAAATACAGCGGCAGATGCTCGTAGCCAACCATTGGACCGAGAACAAGGTCCCTAATGGAGGAGTTAGAGAAAGAACTGAAGGAGCTGAAGGGGTTTGCAATCCAATAGGAAGAACAACACTATCAACCAATCAGACCCCCCAGAGCTTCCAGGGACTAAACCACCAACCAAAAAGTACACATGGAGGGACCCATGGCTCCAGCTACTTATAAAGCAGAGGATGGCCTTGTCAGGCATCAATGAGAAGAAAGACCATTGGTCCTATGAAGGCTCAATGCCCCTTTGTAGGGGAATGCCAGGGTGGGGAGGCAGAAGGGTGTGGGTGGGTGGGGGAGCACCCTCATAGAAGCAGGGGGATGGGGGATGGGATAGGGAGTTTCTGGAGGGGAAACCCAGAAAGGGGATAACATTTAAAATGTAAATTTAAAAAACTCCAATAAAAAAAAAAAAAAAAGAAAAGAAAAATATCACTGGGGCACTGTGGATATAGTGAAGGGCTTCTTTTGCTGCCTCATCACTACCTTTTATGTGAATAGAATTGAGGTTTTAAGAAAAACTGTCTGCGCATTCAACATCCAGGAATGGTAAGCCAGACATGGTATTTGGGAAAGTAAGACAGGAAGCATCTAATACATGTGAGCACATTGTTGCTCCCCTCAGACACACCAGAAGAGGGCATTGCATCCTATTACAGATCGTTGTGAGCCATCATGTGGTTGCTGGGAATTGAACTCAGGTCCTCAGGAAGAGCAGTCTCTTAACCACTAACCTGGGGTTTTACTTCTTAAAAACATTAACTACTATTATTTCTTATTTTACTTATTCAATTTACATCCTGATCACTCATCCCCTCCCAGTCACCCCTCCCACCATCCGTCCACTACCTTCCCCTCCCCTTCTCCTCTGAGCAGGTGGGGGTCCCCCTGGGTATCTCCCTACCCTGGCACATCAACTTACTGTGAGACTAGGCTTATCCTCTCCCACTGAGTCCAGACAAGGCAGCCCAGCTAGAAGAACATATTCTACATACAGGCAACTGCTTTTGGGACAGCCCCCATTCCAGTTGTTCAGGATCCCCATGAAGACCAAGCTGCACGTCTGTTACATATGTGCAGAAGACCTAGGTCCAGTCGGTGTGTGCTCTTAGGTTGGTGGTTCAATCTCTGAGAGCACCAAGAGCCCAGGTTAGTTGACTGTTGGCCTTCCTGTGGAGTTTCTAACCACCCCCAGGGGCCTGCAATCCTCCTCCTCCTCCTCCTCTTCCTCCTCCTCCTCCTTCTTCTTCCTCTTCTCCTTCTTCTTCTTCTGTAAGTGTTCCCAAGCTCCATCCACTGATTGGTTGTGGGTGTCTGCTGTCTGCAAGCATAACAGAATCTTATTAATAGTGTCAGGGATTGGTGCTTTCCCATGGGATAGGTCTCTGGTTGGGCCAGTTATTGGATGGCCATTCTGTCAGTTTCTGCTTCATGCCCTGTCTCTGCATTTCTTATAGACAGGATACATTTTGGGTTAAAAGTATTGTGGGTGGGTTGGTGTCCTTATTGCTCCACTGAGGTTCCTGACTGACTACAGGAGCTGGCCTCTTCAGGTTCCCCAATGTTGTGAGTCACAGCTAAGGACACCTCCATTGATTCTTGGGTGCCTCCGTTATTTGAGGTCTCTCTCTCTCATCCTGGAGATAACCGTACCTCCACACCCCCAAAAGCTGCAGATTTCCATTCATTTTTATGGCCATCTGTCCATCCCTGACAGAAGGGTTTCTTTTTGTTTTTTTTTTTTTTGTTTTTTTTGACAGGAGGGTTTTAAATTCTAAGATAGCTCTGCTACCAGAAGAGAGCTGGACTATATATAATGAGACAAACAAAACCACAAAGCCCATTTGTTCCTCCTATGTATTTCTTCAGGTTCCTGGCCTCCCTGGTTTCTAGCCTCACTCTGCCTCTGCAGCTGTCCTCTTAGGGGGAAATTGTGGTTAGATGTAACCTACCTGGGTGCTCTTCTTCTTCCTAAAGAATTAGGCTAAGTCCTTCAGATCCTGAATGAATGACCCTTGTCTTTGGGGCTTGGCTTCACTACTCTATGATTTGAGGATGTGTGAAATTCATCCTAAAGGCAAGGGTGGATGCTTGACCAGAGCTGTTGGCTAGGCTATGCTAGAACAATTACATTTAATGCCAGATACCTCTATAAGGCAAGACTTTCATTGCAGATGTAATTTCCCAGTCTCCTCAGAGGAGGAGAGGAAGAACTAATGGACACCAATCCTAAAGTCTGTATTTACATGACATCTTGACTTACATTTCAAGCTTTAGCTGGGGCCAGTCTACAAAGCCATTTGTAGTTCTGACGTCAGAAACTCATTTCCAATTCTTGGGGGCCTTCTCCGGTCTGGGAAACAAGCTGGTGGAATGGGGATATAATTTACATTAAACATACAAGAGATCCGGCAGTGATGTGGCAGCTCCAACACTGTCAAGTTATAAACTACTGTTCAGCATTGGAGGTGTGCTTTGGATAGGTAAGGGGACCCTGAGGTCTTTCTGTCTCCTTTTACTGTCTCCAGATGTTTGCCCTTCCTTTGCATTCTGGTGCGGTTACATGACCCCCAGAGCAGTCCAGTGCCTGGCACATGGTAGACATAGGTGGATGAAGGTCATCGTGTTTGGACAGATTTTGGTACTTGAGACTATGACAATATTTCGTGTTGTCTTAGCGCCAAGTTCTGTGCTAACGTGTGGGAACAGTGGCAGAAGAGAAACAAGGGTTTGGGCAAAGCAGAAGGGAAGGGAAGTGTGTGTTTAGATTCCTCAACTTTGAACAGCCATATGCGGACTGCTTAGAATGTGTCTGAGTTTTAGGAAAGAACGGAGGCTGGGAGTCACCTTCTCTGGGATTTCTTAATCACAGGGTTGGGAGGGGCAGGTATCAGAATTGAAAGGTGGAGAGGGTGGGGGTGTGGAGACGGGTGAGAAGATGCTTTTGAAGCGGCACTGTTCTAGGTAAGTGGCAGGTTACAGGGTAAATAATACTAGCGGCAATGTAATAATACGTTTGCTTTCACTCACTCCGAGGACACCCTGGTCTTCCCACAGCCACTTTATGGTGGGCTCACTCCTGTTAAGTTCTTACCCACTTTAGCAACTCTAACTGGTTTGTTTCTTAGTGTGAGCTGAGGTGGAAATGCC